>NW_028274811.1:85913681-86216712 GCF_037043125.1 Eumetopias jubatus | reverse complement strand
TAATGTTGGAGGTAGGCACAGGTATATAGGTCCCGGGCCAAGATTCACTGTAAGGAGCAAATGGGATTCTATATGCTTAGCCTCCATGTTTAGCAATGGTATCGTTATTAACAGGGCGCAATAAAGCCACCAACCACAAACTTGATTTCTCCTAAGGGATACAAGAGAGTGTGACATGGCTGTGACATTCTTCATGTAGACAACCAGGGATGATCTGATTGCTCTGGCTAGCAGGCCAGTGACCCCTTTCCTCATTCTGTACTCTCTGTGGATTCCTCCCAGAATACAGACTCCATCAAAAGGGGACAGGCGTCTTAGGAGAGGAGCATGTAGGAAATGCTCTGGCCTCCCTCCTAGCAACTCCATTAGCGGATGTACCTTGTACCATACTGTGCAAAATGCGCGCTTTCCCTTTTTCAATTAAAATTGATCAGCATGACTAATACCTAAAGGGCCTGGTGCTTTAAATCCACGAAGGATTAGCATTTGGACTGTGTTGGAGGCCATAGAAGTTCTCACACAGAACTGCCCTAGTTACTACAGAAAAAGCCCTAGGAAATGGCATGAAGGGAACTCAGATAGGAAGCCAATCCACTCCTGTATCATTGCATGTTTCTTGCTGCTACTTGTGATGACGGGCTGCTCTCACCTGAAGGACCAATTATTCTCTATGAATCTTAACATGCTAGCATGACACGCTAGCAATCCAAAAAGGAAGTACAATCCATTACTGAAAATATTAGAACAGCTCAGACATTAGGGAAGGGGACAGTGATATATGTTCATAAATATCAAATGAAAAGTTCCCTTTTATTTTTTTATGTCCAACATATTGGAGGAAACTTTGGGGGTTCCCAATTCTTTCCAGCCTCTAGTCAAACCTCCCCAAGGGAAGGTTAATTCACTCATTTCTTGCTTTCACTGAGGTTGTGAGTCAGGATTGAGAGCTACTATGCTGGTTTTGTCATTTTTTTTTTCATTTAACTTTCCATGAACTGTAGGACAACAGAAACAAATCCACCTATTCTTGTATGTCCGAAGAGACGGGGGATTAAGAATGGGGAAGAGGCAATGAGGAAGAGGAAGTGGTAGTTAAACCCATAACTACACAAAGAAATGCATGGTACAAGGCTTGGAAAATCCTTATTCCTTTTTTTTTTTTTTTAAAGATTTTATTTATTTATTTGACAGAGAGAGACACAGCGAGAGAAGGAACACAAGCAGGGGGAGTGGGAGAGGGAGAAGCAGGCCTCCCACTGAGCAGGGAGCCCGATGCGGGGCTCGATCCCAGGACCCTGGGACCATGAGCCAAGCCGAAGGCAGACGCTTAACCACTGAGCCACCCAGGTGCCCCGAAAATCCTTATTCCTTTAAAAAATGAACCTGAAATAACTCTTCTAGGCTGTGTACCTAATCTAGAACTGAGGCTAGCCAACTATGGATACTTTATGGGATTATATCTGAATCATTTTAATTAACACCCAAAAATGTATACATGACCATAGTTTCTGAGAAATACACTCTTACAGTCTTTGGTTTTGTGCAGTAACTATGTTTTATCACATCATATCAGATTAATTTTACAGACTGAATTTTTAATGTGACTTCAAGAGGCAAGTGTGGTGGTCATATTTCATTATGTTATTAGCTGTATATATGGATGTTGCTGGTATAAAAAATATTTAAAAATGTATGCATGAATGGAAGTCTTTGATAGAAGGGCTATTTTCAAGCAATGGGTTTACGTAAATGAAGGTATAGACAGTCTTCCAAAGTGTTTTTCAAGCTGGTTTCAGCCTCTCTTTCTGAAGAAGCAACCATAACATACAAGTACAAACTCTGCCATCACAAATGATGAACAGGTTCAGTTTTTCCTTAACTAAATGTGGGCCATGGCATGGCCCGTGAGCACACAAAGGTAAGTCAGCTCTGAGTTCTATTCAAATTATTAGAAGTATCTCAGCTGATCTTCTGCCATATCCTCAAAGTGACATTTCTTGTGACTCACATTTGAAACAACTTATGAAAACCATTCCATATGTCAAACTTCATTTCATTCAGTTTTCTTCTGGTTGAAAATTGACACTAAAGATGTTTTGTCTTTCAGAGCATTTTCCTTTGGGAGCCAAACGCCTGATGATGTATAATCCTTCCTGAAGGCTTTATGGCAGGGCTTCACAAAGCAAACATTTTTTCGCCTTATTTTATATCACCCTGACAAACAGAAATGCTGAGCCATTTAATTACAGAGCCTGCCTGACACATCCAGAGAGTCAAATATTCTGGCGGCGTCTGGCTGAAGGGGAAAAATGCACTGAATTCCCAGAGTTACTTGTCAAGACGACGACACCAAGGAAACTAGTAAATAAGCTGGCGGGCCCAAGGGCGGACGCTACAGTGTGCTGTGCCTGAGTGGCCTTGGTGGCCCTGAGTCAGCTCCATTCGCCCTGCAGTGTTGCATCCTATGATGGTAACACTTTGTTTTAGCTTCAGGCTGAGTAGCCAGGAGAGGATGGGCATAGGTCAGAAAGAACAAAGGTCAAGCCACAGGTCCATATGTCATGAGCTGGTCTGTGCTTTATAGAAACTTCCAGATCTAGAGCTCGTACTCCTAATTCCCAAACTAACTCACAGAAAGAATCGGCACAGATGCAACTGAATATTTCATCCAAGTATGACACACAATCCCCATGACCGTGCATGAGTGCACTAAGATATTATATCCTGTAGTGTTTCAATGCTCTAACACATAATCAAAATGTATCAGGTTACCTTTATTTAATGTCTTTTCCTCCCTTGAGAACAGTTATTCCCTGTGAAAATTTCCAGTTCATTTTATAGTAGTAACTAAAGTATGAAAGTTACTCTCTTGAATAGTTTGTTTGCATGCTTTAAAGTTTTCTCTCTTCTTCTTTCTTCCATCAGTCACAGAACAAAAAGAAAAAGAAAAAAAAAGTATACTTTCTATGAGACAAGCAGTATTCTAAGCACCGGAACCAAGTAGTAGAAATTGTAGACAGGTCACTGTCTTCCAGGAAATTACACTGAAGTTGAGGATTGGGGTGGGGGGGGGGGCAGAAAATAAATACGTAAAAAGATCAATACGATTTTAGAGGGGTTGTAAGTGCTCTGAGTCAGTACAGAATGATATAGAATGGTTGTAGTGTTGGAGAATTTCTCAGGTTGGCCAGGGAAGTTCTCTGATATGACGATGTTTGATTTGAGACATGGATAATGGAAATGATGAAAGGAGGCAGCCCGAAGTATTTGGGTGAAGAGCATTGCAGGAAAAGGAGTAACTTGTGCAAATGCCTTGAGACAGAAATGATGACAGATGAACTTCAGGACAGAAGGGTCAGTGTGGTTGGAGAGTAATGAATGAATAATGGAGGGGAAAGAAGGGGAGGTTTTCAAAGGTCAAATCCTGAAAGGTGTTTTAGGCATATATTTTGAAAAGGAAGACGTAAAACTTTTTATTCACAAACAATATGATCTTGTAGGGAGAATTCTGGGGAAATTCACATAAAATCTGCTGGAGTCCATGACCAAACTTAAGAAATTATCAAGATACAAGATTAATGCATGTTACATTTCTATATACTAGGAGAGAAAAATCCCAAAGCGCAATCAAGAAAATTACATTCAAAATAACACCAAAAGGATTAAAGTGCTTAGGAAAAAATTTTAAAAAGTATAAAACTTACACATTGAAAACTATAAAACATTGCCGAGAGAAATTTTTAAAGATTTACATAAATTGAGAAACATATCCTATTTGAGAAAAGGAAGGCCAAATATTTGTAAGATGACATTTCTCCCCAAATAAATCAATATAATTCAATTCAATCCTTGTCAAAACCCCATCAGGCTTTCTTGTAGAAATGGACAAACTATTTCTAAAATGTATATGGAAATGCAGAGACCTACACTAGCCAAAATAATTTTGAAAAAATAACAAAATTGTAGGATGTGCTACCTAATTTCAGGTAGTTGTGGCATCAGAACATTTACATCAATGAAACATAATCAAGTGTCCAAAATATACCCTCATATTTATGAAAAATTCATTTTTTACTATGTTCAGTTAGCCAACATATAGTACATCATTAGTCTTTGATGTTCAGCGATTCATTAGTTGTGTAAAACACCCAGTGCTCATCACCACACCTGCCCTCCCCAATACCTATCACCCGGCTACCCCATCCCCCTGCCCCTACCTTCTGTAACCCTCAGTTTGTTTCCCGGAGTCCAGAGTCTCTCATGGTTTTCTCTCTCTCTGATTTCTTCTCCTTCAGTTTTCCCTTCCCTCCCCTGTGGTCCTCTGTGCTAGTCCTTATTTTTGACAAAAGTGGTAAGGGAATTCAATAGGAAAAGTCTCCTCAAAAAACTGCTGGAGCAACAGGATAGTTTTTTTTTTTTTTTTTTTTTAAAGAACTTAAGTCCTTACCTCATATAACACACGAAAATAACTCAAAATGAATCTTGGACTTGAGTGAAAAACTGAAACTCTACATCTTTTAGAGTACAATATTGAAGAAAATCCTTGTGAATTTAGGTTAGACAAATCTTTCTTCACTGTAACACTAAAAGTTCAATCATAAAAGAAAATACTGATAAATTAGATGTTATTTAAAAAATAGGCTCTGCAAAAGACACCATCAATAAAATGAAAAGGTAAGCCACAGAATGCGAGAAAATATTTTCAAATCATGTATCTAAAAAATGTTGTGTATCTTGTATGAATGTATAAAGAAGTGTTACAATATAAGAGAAATCAATTTTAAAATGGGGAAAGCTTTATATACAAATGGACAATAATCACATGAAAAGAAGTTTCTCAACACTATTAGACATTAGAAAATGAAAATTAAAACTACAATGAGACAACATTCTACTCTCTATAGAATGGCCATAAACAAAAACATAATCACAAGTGTTGGGCAACATGTAGAGAAACCAGGAGACACATCCACTGATGGTGGAAATGCAAATTGGTAGAGCCACTTTAGAAAACAGGCCGTTTTTGAAATTGTTGAGCAAATATTTACCATGTGATCCAGTAATTTCACTCCTCAGTATTTACCCAAGAAAAATGAAAATGTATGTTTACACATAGATTTGTTCACCAATGTTTAAAGCAGCATTTTTCATTATAACTCAAAAATGGAAATAATCCAAATATCTATGAAATGGTGACTGGATAAACAAAATGTAGTATATCCAAATAATGGGTTACTACTGAGCAAAAGGTCAAATTACTTATTCATGCAACAACATGAACAGGTCAAAAACACTATGCTAAATGAAAGAAGTCATTCATGAAAGATTGCATATGATTCCACGTAACAGAAATTTCTAGAAAAGGCCAATCTATAGATATACAAAGCTGATTAATGATTGTAGCTGGAGGTAGGAGTAGAAATTGACTAAAAAACATGCATGTGGGAACCTTTTAGGGTGATAGAAATGTTCTAAAACAGGATTGGGATGATAATTGTACAACTGTACAAATTTACGAGGGGCGCCTGGCTGGCTCAGTTGGTTAAGTGTCTGCCTTCGGCTCAGGTCATGATCCCAGGGTCCTGGGATCGAGCTCCGCATCGGGCTCCCTGCTCAGCGGGAAGCCTGCTTCTCCCTCTCCCGCTCCCCCTGCTTATGTTCCCTCTCTCACTGCCTCTCTCTCTATCAAATAAATAAATCTTTAAAAAAAATTTTACCAAAAATTGTCTAACTGTACGCTCACCACAGGTAAATTTTGTGACATGTCAGTTATACCTCTGTAAAGCTGTTAAAAAATCACACTGGTATCATTGCCTGTAGTTATAACTTAAATGTTAGGTATTCATTATTTTCACCAACTTTACTTTCATTTTCCAATATAAAATTCCTATTGAACACTTCATCTCTATGCACTATGATGTTGATGTTCCTGCTTTATATGGTTTCAGCTTAAGTGGTCTTTTCAGTGCCAGTTAGCTTTAGACAATGACCAAGTTCTATATGTATCCTACTTCACACTGTGCTGTATCAGTTAGGAACACATTAAAATACAGGTAACATAAAATTCAATTTACAGCAGTATAAAATCAGGTGAGGTTTTTTGTTTGTTTGTCTTATACAACTGGAAGTCTAGAGGTAGGTGGCTATTGGTAGGTTCAGTGGCTCAATATGAAACAAGAGGGTCCCCTCAGCAAACAGATGGAATAATATGGAGTGCTCAAAACAGCGATAAGAGGGGAGAAGAAAACACAAGAAGGGAAGAGAAACATCCCCAGTTAACTCCACTAAACTTTCAGTTACTAAACAACTTGATTACCTCTGCTGTGGAAGCTGAGGAAGAAGATGTGGTTTCCTGGATTTTCATCAAGATGAAAATGGCAGAGAAGATGCAAAATTTGTCCACCTAGCCAATAAACAGTGACGGTCACTTGTATCTGTAATGACATTTGGGGAACATCAGAATAGGAGCTAATGGGATGAGAACACCTGCCAGGATACAGAAAGCTACTAGTAATTTACATAAGAAATGAAATAGGAACTAAAATGGAAAAGAACCTCACTTTGTATCATCTCTGCCTTCAGAATTATGATTACATGAAGAAACCAATCCCATAATGTTGGTCTAACACTATAATTTTATATGTGAGGAATTTGTGGTCCAGAAAGATTACCTGATTTGCCTAAATCCCCCCCACAAAAAACAGTAGAGCATGAAGGCCCATCCAGATGTCATGAATCATAGTTTTGTTCTTTTACTGTCCCAGTGGGAACTCTGTTCCCTGTTTATCTATTGATTGTTTTCATCTTGTCTTCACTATCAGACTGTAAGGGAATGACTTTTTTTCCTACCTTTTTTCTACTCCCTTAGGAGTAACCACAGTTGAGAGCACATAAAATATCTTAGCAAATATTCAGCTGCGTCATCGCATCATAAAGATAACAAGAACCCTCAATTATTCCGTGAAATGAATGAAATAAGCTACCATTGCAATGCTGAACTTTTACATGGAAATTTTCTCTGATCTACTGATGGGGTTTACTAAGAAAATTCACTCTTGAAGCAACTACTTTAAAGGCCTTGCTCACCAATGTTCCTGGGATGAATGTATTTAGAAGTACCATTTTTCCCATGAGTTCCCAAAGGGATTGGTTGAGATTCCTAGAAGCTTCCTAATAATTGCAGTTGTAGAGATTTCCTTCAGGAAACTCATTTGACAAATATTTTCTGGTTCTCATCTAACTTTCTTTTCTGGTTCAGTGCAGCCTACAGTTTAGAGCAAAGAAGCCACCCTGTTTTTATGCAATGAATATGAGAGAATCAATCAAGCAAGTTTAGAGTACATAAAATAAAATGGCTTCATCTTTTCATTACCTGTGGCCCTCATAAGCCATGCCACCTGGCACCTGGAATTGAAGCCTGTTTCAGTCACATGATGGAACACTGGCCTCGGGATTTTGGAATGAAAGGATGAGCAATGAAAGCCAAGGCCCACATGTCTGGTATTAAGGAGAGTTTACCCCTGAGAGAATGTGGTAGCAATGCTTACATTTGCAGGAAGACTTTTTACCAGTGAGGGAGTCTATCACAGCAATGTAATGAGAGAGAGAGAAATCAGGTAGGTAAAGTAGAGATGATGAATAAACATTTCAGTGTCAAGCCAGACATTTGAAATATTGCCAGTCAAATGATGTTCCTCACCTTTGTTTCAGAACTCAAATATCCACATTGCTCTCAGTGAACTACTTCTTTATAATAGCAATAATTTCATACGCGTTTCATGAGATAATTACTCAAACCTCAAAAGAGATGAAAACAATTTAATTGATCTAAGTTCTGAAACACTGGAGAAGCATCAATAACCCCATGCCAATCTATACTCCATCACGCAATGGACTTTATTTTTATAAGGTATCAGCAAACTGTAAATATATCATATCATTAATATCACTACTAAAAATGTCATGTCCACAATGAAGATAAAAATACAAAGAAAGATTAGGCCTACAGAAGCAGAAGACAAACTGGTACCTCAAAATAACAATCTATGTTTCTATTTGAATATTAACCAAATCACTACAATCTTTGATTGTACTGAGGAAACTATATATCAAGTATATCTCCACTAGTTAAGCAGCTTTTTGAAGGAGCACCAGACCTAAACAAAATGACAGAATATATAGAGATTACACAGAACATTTTTGAAGGCCAAGATTTCAGGTGTTTTAATTTGGCAGTAATTGAATACTTCTTGAACTTAGTTTTTTTTCCATGTTATATACATAATTCACTGACAGAATAAGTAATAGTCATCAGTTAAGTGATGAAGTATGGAATCCCAATGGGCACTTTTAAATTTTAACAATATACTAAAAAGCCACTGTGTTGTTGTTTTTTTTCTTTCCCCTGGGCTTAGAGAATTATTCCAGGCCTCATTTATTACCTGCCATTGAGCACTTCTGGGTCAGCACAGGGGTTCTTAATGGTAGCACTATACACTCTAGGTCTTTTATCTTCAACCACTATTCCCCTTCTTGTCTTGATCCTGTGGACTCAGAAAGCCAGATTTATATAGTCTACTTTGTATATTATTCATAAGATTTATTAGATAATGTTACCAGGGTTTCACTCATTTTCCATGCTCCTTAAACTCAAGACATCTATTGTTTTGTTTTGTTTTGTTGGAACTTAAAATTACAGGATCTCTCTTCTCTTGGACAAGAACATTATAGGACAATGCTTGGCACACTGATAGAATGACTTCTTAATACAGTAGTCCCCCTTATCTGCAAAAAGCAAAACCATGGCTTCAGTTACCCATGGTCAGCCACGGTCCAGAAGTGAATGATCCTCCTCACATCCTTCTGTATTCTCAGAAGGTCAACAGTAGCCTAAAGCTATGTCACAATACCTATGTAATTCACCTCATTTCATTTTATCTCACATCATCACAAGAAGAAGGGTGAGTATAGGACAATAAGATATTTTGAGAGGGAAAGACCACATTCACTTAACTTTTATTATAGTATATTGTTATAACTGTTCTATTTTATTATTAGTTATTGTTGTTAATCTCTTACTGTGCTTAATTTACAAATTAAACTTTATGATAGGCATGTATGTTTAGAAAAAAACATAGTATATACAGGGTTCAGTACTACCCACAGTTTTAGGCATCCACTGGATGGATGTCTTGGAACATATCTTCCACAGATAAGGTTTGGGGGGGAGGCCACTGTATTTTATATATGGTATTAGAAAGGAGAGGTTCTCTCTTTTACACTGGATCATGAACTGTAGATACATGTTACCAGAGCTTGAGAGACTATGTCAGTTTTTGACTATATCAAAAGTTGGGGATGATCTGGAGCAAGTGGAACTTTTATGCACTGCTGGTGGTAAAATGATACAACTGTTTTGGAAAATATTTTACAGTTTCCTAAAAAGTTAAACACACACCTACAATATGACCCAGACTTTCTGCTCCTGGATATTTTCTCAAGAGAAATAAAAGCACAGGTGTACACAAAAACTTGTATGCAAATATTAATAGATGTTATTTGTAATAGGCAAAACCTAGGAATAACCCAAATGTCCATAAAATGGTGAGTGGACAAAGAAACTGTGATACACATATATGCACACAATGGAATACTATGTAGCAATAGAAAGAACTATTGATATACTCAACATGGATGAACCTGAAATAATTAGAGTGAAAGAAGTCAGATATAAAAAAATACATGTGGTATGACGACATTTTCACACGATTTTAGAAAATGCAAATTAACCTATAGTTGCTTTGGAGGAGTCAAGGAAAGGCAGTGGAAGCCTTTTGCAAGTGATGAATGTATACATACTCTTGATTGTGGTTATGATTTCACAGGTGAATACATATTTCAAAACATATCAAATTCTACACTTCAAACGCATGCAGTTTATTATGTCAATTAGATATCAAACTGTCAAAAAAAGGGAGAAACAGACGCTTAATGTTGTCATACACTAAACAAGTTACTCCCAACAGACTTTCACCAAAGGAACCTCTAAGATAGATATTTACAGCCCAGAATTAAAGACTGAAATGCAGAGTGCTGCCTATCACCACAGAAGCTAAAAGGACCGGTTTAACTCTCCTGATGTCTGACAGCTGAGCACGGACACATAATCCAATCGCTTCCAATGGGCCACAGCTTCACAGGACTTTGAATCTGAAGGGAGTGACACAAAGAGCTAGGAATGGTCCAGAACTCAATCTGATGGTAGCAGAGGCCGCAGAGAAGGAAGACCGGGCCCCTGCAGGACTGCCCACCGTCCAGGGGCACCAGAAGCAGCAAGAGCAGCGGCAGGGGGCAGCGCAGGCAGCTCTCACGCACTATGATCTCAGCAACAGTCCGCATCACCTACCTCACCTCAGCCACGTCTCCTGGTCTTTCCTTCTAGTCTAAGAGCTACCTACTGTCCTTCCAATAAAGGTCCTTTCTGCTTACAGTAGAGAAGAAAGGTTAGGAATTTTAAAAAGTAAACATAAAGGTCCAAGAGATCCACATACTGATTAGCTGATCAGTCAATTATATTTTATATTCTCTATTTTATAAAGGAATAGCCAAACTCTGCCCACAGTGAAAGTTGAACTAGGCTGGAAAACATGTCTGCAGATGGATGTGAAGTGACTGGATAAGAAAGGGCAATAAAAACAGAGTCACATCGCTCATCTGAATGGGCAGCAGAGGGACTTGAGCTCTCAGTCCCTCCTCTGGGATGGGAGGAATCTCAGATAACATATCTTAAAAGCAGTGTATACCTGAATAATATGACACTGTCTGTTAACTCTGCTGGAATTAAACTTAAAAACTTAATAAACAAAAAGGCACTGCAAGGGATACACTGGGATTAAAGTCTCCTTGGGAGAGGTTAGTCATTGCAAGCTGACTAGTTTACTGGCCAGTACTCTGAAGGAAGGTGGGAAGCAAGGAGCCTACACACACAGAGCCAGCCAAACAGGGGGAATGCTGCTGCATGTTTTGAGAGTTCTCTGGTTTAAGAATCCAGATGCCCTCATGTTCCCTCTCTAACAAGTAAGGGATTTAAGTGAGCATTTAATCACTTGCTGTAAACTTGCAGTAATTTATTTCATGTAAACAACCACCACCACCACTACCACCACCGTGAAAGCCATAGAGACATCTCCAAGGGACTAAGCAGTGACATTTATTTTGACAGGGCCTATTGATTCAGTTTCTCGGTGTGTGAGTTGCATGGGAGCAACTTTTTTTCCCAAGATAAACACTCAGAAAAGTGGTACTAATGCATTCAGGCATCGATAACACCAAGTGGAATACTTACAGACTAATGAAAATACTTAAGGAAATGGTGGGCTTGTGGCCCTTTAAGAGGTTTTCACGTATAAGACACAGGTCACATAAGATAGTAAACAGTTTTGGAAGCAAACCCTTATACCTCCACCTCTGAAATGTATCCCAAATCTGTCTATTCTCTTCACCTTCCCACGCCTCTTTGCTTTTACCTGGATTAGTGGCAACTGGTTAACCTGATTTCCCTTTCATTCACAAAAATTCATTTGTGACAAAGAAACCAGAATGGTGTTTTTTATTTTTTTTATTTTTTTATTTTTTTATTTTATTTTATTATTTTTTAAAGATTTTATTTATTTATTTGAGAGAGAGAATGAGAGAGAGCACGAGACAGAAGAGGGTCAGAGGGAGAAGCAGACTCCCTGCTGAGCAGGGAGCCCGATGTGGGACTCGATCCCGGGACTCCGGGATCGTGACCTGAGCCAAAGGCAGTCGCTTAACCAACTGAGCCACCCAGGCGCCCCAGAGAATGGTGTTTTTTAAATGTGTATCAAACTGCGTCACTCCCTTGCTTATAACATTTAGATGGCTTCTTAGTACATTTGGAATAAAATCTAAATTTCTTATCAGGACCTATCATGCCCCAAACCATCTGGTCCCTACATAACTCCCCACCTTAACCTTTAACATTCTTCTCTGTGCTAACTCTACCCCAACCTCACTGGGGCTTTTTTCTGTTCTTTGATGACACCAAACTCCTGCAAGACGGCTTTCACACATGCTCTTCCCACTGACCGTAACAATCTTCCTCATATCCATAGCTGACTCCTACTAACGAATCAGGACTCAGCTCAAATATTTGTTCCCATGGTAGCCTTTCCTGACCACCCCGTGTAAAGTATCCCTTACTACAGGACTGTTTTACTGTCATCACAGTACCTATCACTATCTGAGACTGACTTTTTTCTTTGTTTGTATACTTATGTATTATCTGTTGGCCCACTAGAATTAAGCTCTTTGAGAACAGGAGTCCTGTCTGTGTTAATTATCACTGCATATCCAGTGTCTACAACAGTGTCTGTAACATAGTAGACATTCACTAATTGTATATTTTATGAATTAATAAATGAAGAGCAGAAAGAACAAATCCCAGTTGCCTTTATCATCACCTGCCAGTCCACGTGATGTAGAATTAGGATTAACCGATCTGCAACATCCTATGAAGATTGATTGCTCCTGATCCTTAGTGGCAAATCACTAATAACACTTAACAGATTATCCAAAAATCAAATATTTTAACGCATACCATAAGGCTGGTCTAGTATTTTTCATCAAGTGCAAGTACTGGCTTATCATAATTTAAATATCAAAGCTAAAAGAGATCTTAAGTATATAACTGAAATGTAATATTAACAACAACAATAATAATAGCTAACATTTATCGAGGGTAGACCATGTCTCAGTCACTGTTCTAAGCGCTCTGAATGTCTTACCATATTTAGTTCTCATTACAACTCCACAAGTTAGGTACTACTGTTATGCTCCTTTATAGATGAGAAAACCCATTTAGTAACTTGTCCATGGCCACACAGCTAATAAGAGTCAGAACCCAGCCAGGACAGGCACAATACTCAATTTACAAACTCACCATTCCACTCGGACAGCAGAAATCATATTCAACCCAGATATTCCCTTCTTGCGACTCCCAACTCATGTAAGTGCAGTGCTCCAGGCAGGGCCTGCCGGAAGAGTAGTACTGGCACCCAGAGAAAACCTCAGGCTAAGTTCTAATCTTAGAAATGACCTACTACAACCTTCTTGTTGTAGAGATAAAGAATAAATGTCCAATGAAATTAAGTAACTTTTCTGACGTCACACAGTGTCAGGACCGAAACCTAATGAGTCACTCTACCCTTTACAAAGTACCACAAGTAGCTGTCAGGGAACAATAAACATCAGAGCAAGTGTCTTGATACAGGGGTTAGAAAGAGTCACACCTAGTGTGAAAAAAAATGGCTGTGACCTGGTATGGTGCGCTGTTCTGCTAAAGGTGCCTGGAATACTCCTAGCCAATGTTTCTAAACAGACCCTACTGCAGATCTCTGAGACTCAAATGGCTTTGTCTTGTTTCGATTAGTACAGAGGAAAATAGCACCACTGAGTAAAGTATACAAATATTTATTGAACCCTACATGCCCAGAGCCCTACTAGGTGGTGGTATGAGCTCAGATGAAAGCAGGTGAGATGAAAATTGGTCCCTGATCTCCTGCAAGGCAAAGCAGAATGGTTTTCTCCTGCCAAGCAGAGAAGATAAATGCAGTGAACAGGAAGTGGGGATATTATCCTTCCAGGAACTGGTAATGGCCTTCAGAAGTGTAGGCAGCTGTGCATAAGCTTTCCAGATGAATTGTTTAAAAACTACTTAGGGTGTACATTCTTTTCCTCATTTGTTCCTTTATTTGCAATTCTCCTGTTATCTTTGGAAATCATTAAGAGAAAGGAGCAAATCAAAGTGGGCAGGCTCTATTTGAGTCCAGCTACCGAGTCAGCAAGATGAGCATAAATGCGTTTGGGGTGGAGTGCGTACAGTACAGAGGGCAACATTTGCTTTTTTTCCCCCTCATATCATTTAGTGAAGCCCACTCCTACCTGCCAAGGCTCTAGGATGGAACCCATGATGGATTCCAGGAGTCTGATTTGTAACATCTACTGGTGCTCTACTGGCTAACGAGAATTAAATATCTGCTAAAGCTCTAGAGACCAGGAAACTTTTTCTGCTTACCTGGTGCTTTATCTTCGAAAATAACTGTAGAGGAAAATCTTGGCCTAATTTACTGGAACCGTAACAAATAATTATCGGATGAATGCATAGGTCAGTTGTGCCTTCTTAGGAATCACTATTAAACCAAAAAGCCAGTGTAGTGTGTCTATGCAGAAACCTCGGAATTCTAAAAGTACTTCTTGCAAACAAGTCCCTCTGTAGCAAATGACCACAGAGTCGTAGAGTACCAGCTTAACGTAAGTTCCCATCTAAGTTGATTTCTCTATTCTTTTATAACAGGAGACAGTAAATGAAACCTGAAAAAAAAATTGTACAACTATCTGACTCCAATAAACAGAAGACAAAGCCCAGATTGCCTCATTAAAAAAATAAAAAAGAAAGAAATGAAACAAAAAAACTGAGTAGACCCGTTATCCAAATTTATAGCAATTTGCCAAATTTGACAGAATGACTTTTTGCCTTATCCCTGCCAAGGATTCTAACCCACAGTAGTATGAGTTACAAGGCAGGGGGGAGAAGGACAAAGCTGATTATCATTCCTTTTAATGTGGAAAACTAAAACTCAAAGTCCAAACTGTTTGCAGTTGGCAAACGGGGGAGATTTCTGTTGGCTGCCATGACTACCCTGTATCTTCTTCAGCCTGAGAGCTTCCCTTTATTCATTCATCAAGCATTTTCTGAACACCTACTATGTGCCAGACACTGCACTGGGCCCCTGAGTATGCAGAAGTGAACAAGTCATGGCATTTGTCCTTGAGGAGCTCAAAACCTGGTAAAAGAGAAGTACCTAAAAACAAGTAATTGCAATGCCTTGTGATAAATGCATTGAAAAAATATGTCCTTCTAATATAAGGTGTTTTGGGAATGTAGATTAAAAAGCTGCTAATTCTGCAAGCTGAGCATATTTACTTCTAAATGTGGCAGGAAGAATTTAGAATCTTTCACAAGAAAAAGACTTCTGTATCAAAATTCTTAATATAATTAATAGTAATAAGGATACATCAGTAACTATTATTTTATTATTATTGACTTGTATTGGTGACCACTATGTTAACAGCTAAATTCTCACATTTTTCCAGTGAGGAAATTGAGGCTCAGAATTTAATAAGTCCTTAACATAGAAATTGCCTTTAAACTGAGCTTCTTCAGGGGAACTCAAACACTGAAAACATACAAAGGAATTCATTTCTGCCATCATCATGAAAAAGGAGACCTGAGACAGAGAGGAGAGGAACGAAGTACTACAGGAGTTTACTGCTGCCAACTTAGAGGACATAAAAAAGAGGCTGAGGAGGGGTCAAGGATTGCTGTCAGTCCTAACTCCAACCACTCCAGTTACCGGACAACTTGTGGTTCTTACACCTATGCCAACTGCTGCACCCAGAACCAGTCTGGGGAGAAGAAGAGAGGCAGAAATGGGAAAAGAGGAAGAAAAGGTAGCCAGATTCTATCACCTGGGATGATCTGAATTCTCAAAGCTATGAGATCACATCCCTGGCTCCTCCTGTCAGCCAAGCCAGCCGTGTCAGAGGATGGCCAATTACAGCACCAGTTGGCCATCAATGTAGGAGTGGAAAGTGGTTGTTACATAAGCAAAGATGCCTGGCTAGCCATCCCAAGACCCAACATGTCAAAGAAGGGGGTGGTTGCATTCAAGGAACTTCTGAGAAAACAAAACTGAGATTTCCTAAATCTTGTCCATTCTCTCTCCAACTTGAATTCTCTGGGAGGCATCTTTGACAGCAACCGCAATGCTTTGCCATTTTGACATTGTAATATTCTTTCCCATGATTCAGGGTAAGAATTACAGAGTCTACATTTTCAGTTAAAGAAGTCATTTTTAAAACCCCACGCAAATAATAACGCCCAACCAATTGTTCCAAGGAGCAGTATGAATGTGGTAGATTCAGAATGGCCGCAGGAGGCAGAAACCTGTTTGCCTTTATCTAGCTCTGTGAGCTTCATGGCTGCTTTGACTCCTCTTTCTCTTAATTTCCTCAACTGTGAAATGTGGAGTTTGGACCTGAGTAATGTTCCCCAGATAGAAGTTCAAGGGGCAGCCATACTTGGGTCATTTAAGAGGATTTCCCAAACTGTACTCTTGGATATGTGGGGGTGAGTCCCAAGATCCTCTATTTTTTCAAGTCCCACAGAAGGTGGGACGTGTGGAATACCATAATGCTTCCTTCACCTCGTGTTTTGTCTTTGTCAATCAATGGTTCAATGAGGTGAACAGGCATGAAAAAGAACCTAAGAAACAGCCAAATTCACATTTGTCAAAGTGTTAAGACTGCATTAAAGCGCAGCTTTCTAAAAGAGCAACAAACAACTTGCATAGATTTGATGATCTTACTACCAAACAAAATCGCAAATGGATAATTCCCTAATGAATTGCAGGCATGAGACTTGGATTGTTTTCTCTCTTTTTTTTTTCATTTTAAATGAGGTATTAATAGGTAAAATATTACTTTTTGGTCATGACAAAACAAAAGGCAAAGCCAGCAGTTGAGAACAAACAATTGTGCTGCAGCTTATGAGGGAGCCAGAGTTCTATAAAGCCAAAGGCATGCTCAACCAATGAAGCAGGTGCCTTGATCAGCAAGCACAGTTAAGAAAGAAAATTGAATTCTTTGAAAACAATTTGGAAGGGAACTTGGAAACCATATCCAAACAATGCTCTGGGGTTGACATTTCAAAAATGTATTTGCTCTTTATTCTAATCACTTTGGTACTTTCATCAAAGCGAAGACATGACATATGGAACAGAAGATATGCAGTGAGATGAAGTAGTCAGATGCAAATGGTTGGAGAAGGCCCAGAGATTACAATCTGGCTCACCTTACACATCCAATCTCAGCTCCGGAAAGACGCCTAAGAGCTGTTGTTTATGGAGAACCTGTGGTAGGACAGGCTCTGCGTAGCTTTCTACAATCCTCCAAGGAACTCTAAGGAGACCGAAGCCCCGAAAGATTAACTATGTTACACAAGGTCTTAGACTAAGAGATGGAGCTGAGATTCGAACTCAGTTCGAACTTCCTGCTGCTTCTGAATTTAATTCTCTTCTGACCCTTATTCTAATATTATTTATGCCCTCTCAAAGCCCCAGCACACGGGCTCAGGTTCGATGCCTTCTCAGCACATTTCAGGGATTTACAGATGGAACTTCCCTGGAATAGCTGAACACCAATAAGGAATTGTTATTGAAGAATTGCTCTTTCCCTCCTGTTTTTATTACTCTTGTTAGTGCTTGGTTTGTTTTTTGTTTTGTTTTGTTTTGTTTTGTTTTTTTCCTGCTATCCAATACAGCTCCCCTGTTATCTCATTGTCTACTCCTTATGAGACACATGGGCATGGTGAAAACGAAGCGAAGAATGCCATCTTTTCTTAAAACATCTCTTCTCCACAGACTTTCACTATTTGCTTAAATCTATTGTACTTACACACACAATCAGCCAATTTAAACTATCTGCAGGAAGCTACTTGCATATGAAACAGTCTTTGTACACTGAAGCCACAAACGACTGATCAGAGTTATTTCACATCCGGGGCAAATTCATCTTGTCTTGCTGAACGGCCCAGGCTGGCACATACAGTGGCTGAAGCCAGAAAGCTGGTGAGAGGTGAGGACTGAACAGATTACTTTTGTCTTTATGTCAACGGTTTGTTTCCCTGGGGATGGAGGGTGTAGTAAACAAGTCATGTAATCACATCATTGATCCCACTTGATATGAATGAAAACCAGAAAAAAAAAAATGCAACAAAAAGCATGCCTAGTATCAGTCAACCAAGAATTAATATGGCAATCACTGAAGCTGGGGCCTCACTGTCAGGGCATCTGGGCCTACTGCATGTACACTTCCTGCCCCCGGCAGATGAGTCCTTGTTTTTCTAGACCATGTGCCTCCACTGCATCTCATTTTCCCGTCTCCCCTCCCCTTGCTGGCCCCCACCCTATCTTTCATCCTCCCCTGAGAGTTGTTTCCGGGTGGGCGGCTCTGGTGGTGGCGGTAAAGTTAGCCCTGGAGGGTCCGACAGCGGAAGAGTTACAGCCATAGCTGTAGGAATCCTGAATGCCATTTTCTCAGGAGCATGCCTCGGCCTTGCCCTACCTGGTGCAGGGTTTCTGAAGGCCCTCCCTCAGCGTTCCCTTCCCCCGCTAGCATCCATGGAGCCTCCCCAGAGCTGGCGTGGAAGGGCCTTGGGGCTAGCCTTTGCCTGCCTTCGAACTGAAGCCTTTCCCCGAAGGTTTGGCTCCGGTGCCACATGCAAACTTCAGAGCGACCAGGAGCAGCAGGGGCTCGCTCCCTCCTCACCGGCGAGGCTGTAGAACCTGCAGACCGGAGGAGCCTGCACCCCACCAGTCTCTGATGCCAGTTCTTTTTATTTCCATGAAGCTACTTGATGAGATTCTTCATGCATAAAATTAATTTTTGCCCTCTTCTATCAGCTTTTACCACTAAAGGATTTACTTACAATTTTGTCAGATTTTATTTATATGTGCAATAAAGGGGACCCGAATCATAATGAAAGCTTTTATGGGTAATGATGGGAGATACAAAAGGAAGCTGAGAGTAGGCAGACATCCAGGCCCCCTTTGGATGCCAGGATGCATTATGCAGGAGACACCCTCCGCAGAAATGCACACGAGGCCCTGCCTTCGCAGAACCATACCTCAAGTCAGATCCTAATTTGTTGCTGGGGGAGAGAAGGAGGAGCAGTGCTATTAATACACAGTGCAAATAATTAGGCTTTATGGGAATTTCGTTGTTTTCTTACACACTAGATTTGTTCCCAAACCCTTCACAAATCTGTCCTGTGCGACTGCCCTGCAGCCAGTGGGTTGCTGCACTGAGTGTCCCTTGGGAAGGTGTCTGGAGCTGGAATGGAGCAAAGATGGACAACATACTGGTTGGTAATAAAGACGCTTTCTTACTGAGTGTCCCCTAAAGCCAGGCTCTGTGCCAGGCACTGTTTTCACATGATGTCACCTAATCTTCAAAACAGCTGGTAGGGTAGCTATTATCATTCCCACTTTAAAGATAAGGAAACTAAGGCCCAGAGAGGTCTCCTAAAGTTACATACTATTCTTTGCAGGGTTCACCACCACCACCAGTCACTCTTTTTTCCCTATTCCATCCTAAGTCATGAGCCCTCCTCTGCAGGCTAAAATGTTTAGTCCACTGGGTTTAGAATATGCACTAGACTGGGCACAAGAAACCTGACTTCTAGTTCTACTTCCATTTTTATTACTAAATAATAATGTGTGATCTTGAGCAAATAACTTCACTTCTCTGGTTGTCACAGTCCTCTCCTGAAAAATAAGATTATGATCTCAAGGAGCCTGTTCAGTTCTGGCATTTTTTTTAAAGATTTTATTTATTTATTTGACAGACAGAGACACAGTAAGAGAGGGAACACAAGTAGGGGGAGTGGGAGAGGGAGAAGCAGGCTTCTCTCCAAGCAGGGAGCCCAATGCGGGGCTTGATCCCAGGACCCTGGCATCATGACCTGAGCCGAAGGCAGACGCTTAACTAATGAGCCACCCAGGCGCCCCAGTTCTGGCATTTTTATCCTGTGACTCTGTCTCCACCTGGTAACAACAGAGCATGTGCAAAGTGCATGTGTTAGCTCACAGACAGACACTGAACTCATTTTTCAGAGCTAAAACACTTGAAGCTATGTAACTGTACAGCCAACACTGGGATGGTCTCTGGATTTCCAAAGCTGCGTGGGACTGCCAAGCGGCTGTGAAGCATTAGAGACTTTTTTTCTTACTCACCCTTCCCTTGCCAACACTAGAGATGAAGAATCACATAGATCAAAATGCAAGTTGCACAAGATTGCTGAAGGCTGACAACTGGAAATGAAGAGCACAGTGGTACAGTTTAGCTCTTTCCATGAAGAGAACCTTGCTATGGAGCCCCAGGGGCTAAATGTAGACTTTATCTTCAGGAAAACCTGACTCTATCAGCATCTCACATTTCCAATGGGGGGAGAAAGATGTCACTAGCCACTTAAATCACAGGGAGGAATTTCTGTGACACAGTATGGCCTTTGTCCTCTCGCCATGGATTCTATGTCTTTGAAGCTGCAAAAGAAGGACCAGAGAGCCACAAACTTCTATCCATTCAACAAATACTGAGATGCTACTGTGCTCTAAGCTCATGCCAGTTATCAAGGATAAAAAGGAAAGGAAGACACAAAGCCTTCCCTGAATGTTCTCCCACTATAGTAGCAAAAATAAACAATTTCACACTTGATCTTAGCCAAAAGGCCGAGAAGCGATAAAATAAACAATTTCAATGCAAGAGGATGAAGACTATGGTAAAGAGAGTTTGTGGCTATTTGGAGGATGGTTCACCTCACTAAACAGGTGTGGGCCATGGGTAAAGGCACGCATTGGAGGCAAGGGAGGAAGAAATAATTAATTCCAAGGATGATAGCTGTTTGAGCTGAACCTTGAAAGATGAGTAGAAATTGGTCAGGCAGGTGTGTGAGGGGAAGGTGTTCCAACAGAGAGAATGGTAAGTGACTCTCCATTGATCACGCCATGCCTAATGGGAGAAAATGTTTCAACAGAGTCAGGACATTCTTCCTGTAGAATGATTTTTAGGAAGTGAAGTATGGATTGTTTAGGTCTTCTAATACATGTAGCTTTCTTCTTTCTAAAGGCATTTCTTCTTCCTTTCTTTCTAGAATCTGACTGTGAAATCTCTTTCTAGCAGTCTCACTGTGAATACCCTTTAATGAGAAAGGACCCAGAAATGTCATATTTCTAATAAATAAAGAGAAAGAAAGGTTGGGAGAGACAGAAGAAACTGAGATCCATCAAAGCCTCGGCCCTGCCCAGACGCTCCACAGAGTGGGGTACCAGGCTCAGTAAACCAAGGACCAGTCCCCAAAAGAAAGACTTACGGGTAGGAGAAGCAGAAGTAGCTTACCAAGGCAGCAACTCTTAGCCCAGACATTGAATCAGCAATGAACATGAAAAGTGTAAGGAGTATAGAAAAGGCATCTTTGCTCTCTTTTGAATTGTTAAGAAATAAATGTAAAAGACCCAAAATCAGTTGCCATGAGCTAGTGGCTAGACATGAATGGAAGCCAAGAATCAGAAGTGTTTTCCATATATCATGGTGGGGAGAAGAAAAAACTGAGCATGACTTAGAGCGTCACTCTCAATGATCGTGTGCCAAACTAGACATGGGCCCAAAGGTGGAGGAGGTGTCTGGCTTTCCCCTTTTATGTTCATGCTCAGTTAAAAAGTGTGAAGTGAGCAGATGGGGGGAGGGTAAGGAGGTACAATAGAGGGTCTAGAGTAGCAATCAATGCCATAAAATTGGAGAAAGTACTTCACAGCACTATTGACAAATACCATCTTAATTTTCCCTCCACAAACTATCTTAGTACAAGAATAGAAGTAGGGGTGATGAAATGAGGTGGGGTCACGTAAAAGAGAGACTTGATGGAAATAAGAATAACAAAGCATTGAGCAATTTCTTGTGACTCAGATGCAGAGAGAAAATGTTTTCATGGAAGAGAGCCAGAGGAAGGCCTCATGGGAAGCATTGTGAGCTTTTCTTTTGCAATTCCATTATGACTGTAATAGGTTTTTCTGATCACTACAGTGATGGAGGTCCTTTGTATGATATTTAGAAAGTACACAAAAGCACACAAAAGAAAATAAAAATCACTCACTATCTTAAAGAAAAGCATTATTAATATTTTAACTCCTACAGATCAAATAATTTTTTAAAAAGAAAAACAGAAGGAGGAGGCAGAAACCTATGCGAACTTTGAACTCTAAATTAGATGGAAAAAAAATTTAGTGACATAAAGCATTATCTCTATTAATGAATATGTACTGAAACACATAAATTCTTATCGGAAAGTTCATTGCTAAAAGTAAAAATATCTGAGACAAGGGTATTTTGGTATGGTGTTCATTTACATCAAAATGCTGACATAGCTTTATGATGAAGTTTTATACACAATGGAGATCCCCTATCCCATCCCATCTCTGAGTCTCACTCTCTCCTTTACCTCACCCATTCTTCTTTCCCTTTTCAGTATCATTGTTGCTGTAAAATGATACTGACTTGGCAAGGCTCAGGGATAGAGTGACTATCAAGGAAGAAATGAAGTTGAGCACCAAGAATGAGTTTTAGCCCTGATCAAAGGTTATCTAAATATTCTTCCCTATACTCATCCCCAATCCTTATATATACAGAAATGAACAGAGCAAGGAAACCTCCCTTTTGACTCTTCACAGGACATATTCTTTGATGTTGGCTTCCACCCTCCACTCTTAAACTTAGGCTGAGGATACGATAGCTTGTTGCTAAGATAGGCGGCTTCCACCTCTTACCACCAATGATTCTCATTTGACAATGCAGATATTTTACCTAGCTGTGGTCCAGACCACACCTCATCCTACCCATTCATAGGCTGGCAACTGGATCAAGCCTATTGCTAATGGAAAACTCAGAGAAATATTGCCACTGTTTTCCCCCTTTGGCTGCCACAAGCTCTAACTAGAGCTTACCTCCACCAGACTCCATGTACTCAGAGGATTTACTGGTAGCAGTATTACCAGTGAAGGAGTGGGAAGTCACAATGACTCTAGAGTTTCCAGAGAGAGATAAGTACAGTTGTTCCTAGGACAGAGCCCTGTTGCCTACCATTCTATTACCCAAAGATCGTTGTTTCTAATACAGGCTCACTGGTAGGAAGCTTGTAAGGGAGACCCAACAATATAACACAAAAAGGCTACCAAGATGTTAAAGAGATTATCCTTTTCTGAGGATACAACTTTTACCAATTTCTAGGTCAATGCATCAGCCTATCACATAGGGAAATCAAAGAGCAACATTTTTTTCAATTTGTTGCCAAAGTGGGGTGAAATTTTATCTATTTAGGATTGACAAGGGAATCTCTGGTTAAATGATACACACATACATTGTCAATAAGTTATTTAATTATATGACAATTATATTGTACAGTTATATGTGTATATACATGGTGAAACTCAGTTACCCTGAATATTCTCAAGAATTTAATAGCTCGACCCAGCAATTACACTACTGGGTATTTACCCCAAAGATACAGATGTAGTGAAAAGAAGGGGCACATGCACCCCAATGTTCATGGCAGCAATGTCCACAATAGCCAAACTGTGGAAGGAGCTGAGATGCCTTCAACAGACGAATGGATAAAGAAGATGTGGTCCATATATACAATGGAATATTACTCAGCCATCAGAAAGGATGAACACCCACCATTTGCTTCAACATGGATGGAACTGGAGGGGATTATGCTAAGTGAAGTAAGTCAAGCAGAGAAAGACAATTATCATATGGTTTCACTCATATGTGGAACATAATAGCACAGAGGACCACAGGGGAAGGGAGAGAAATCTGAAGGGGGGGAAATCAGAGAGGGAGACGAACCATGAGAGACTATGGACCCCAGGAAACAAACTGAGGGTTTCACAGGGGGAGGGGGCTAAGGAGATGGGGTAACAGGGTGATGGGTATTAAGGAGGGCATGTGATGTTATGAGCACTGGGTGTTATATGCAACTAATGAATCACTGAACACTATACTAAATAAATAAGTAAGTAAGTAAGTGAGTAAGTTTGGTAAGCATGGAGAAAAAAGACTTTAATAGCTCACTGTGCTCATGTATGCATCCCACTCCAATTGCTCATTTTTTAATTAGTCCAGTATCAGGACCTGAGCCAAAGGCAGACACTTGACTGACTAAGCCACCCAGGTTCCCCTTTTATTTTTTAATTTCATTATAATTAACAGAGTGTTATATTAGTTTCAGGTGTACAATATAGTAATTCAACAATTCTATACATTAGTCAGTGCTCATCATGGTAAATATACTCTTAATTTCCTTCACCTATTTCACCCATTCCCCCACCCACTTTCCCTCTGCAACCACCATCTTGTTCTTTATATTTAAGAGTCTGTTGTTTGTTTGCCTCTTTTTTTCTTTGTGTTGTTTCCTAAATTGCACATATAAGTGAAATCATATGGTATTTGTCTTTCACTGAATGACTTAATTCACTTAGTATTACACCCTCTAGATCCATCCATGTTGTTGCAAAGGACAAGATTTCATTCTTTTTTATGCCTGAGTAATATTTCATTGTATATGTATATACCACATCTTGTTTATCCATTCATCTATGATGGACATTTGTGTTGGTTCCATAATTTGGCTCTTGTAAACAATGCTGCAATAAACATAGGGGTGCATATATCCTTTCAAATTACTGTTTTCATATTCTTTGGATAAACACCCAGGAGAATTATAGGATCATATGGTAGTTCTATTTTTAAATTTTGGGGGGCACTCTATACTGTTTTCCATAGTGGCTGTATCAGTTTGCATTCCTACCAACAGTGCACGAGGGTTTCTTTTTCTCCACAAACTTGCCAACACGTGTTGTTTCTTGTGTCCTTGGGTTTAGCCATTCTGACAGATAGGAAGTGATATCTCATTGTGGTTTTGATTTGCATTTCCCTGATGATGGGTGATACTGCACATCTTTTCATGTGTCTGTTGGCCATCTGTATGTGTTATTTGGAGAAATGTCTGTTCATGTCTTCTGCCCATTTTTAAATTAAATTAGTTATTTTTCTGGTATAAAGTGGCATATGTTCTTTATATGTTTTGGAAATTAACCCTTTTGGATATATCATTTACAGATGTCTTCTCCCATTCAGTAGGGTGTCTTTTAGTTTTGTTGATAGTTTCCTTTGTTGTTCAAAAGCTTTTTATTTTGATTAGGGACAAGACAAGGATGCCCACTCTCACCACTTTTATTCAACATAGTACTGGAAGTCCCAGCCACAGCAATCAAACAAGAAAAAGAAACAAAAGGCATCCACATTGGTAAGAAAGAAGTAAAACTTTCACTATTTGCTGATGCCAAAATACTACATACACACACACACACACACACACACACACACACACACACACACATATATACATATATATATAAAAAATGCTGAAGACTCCACCAAAAAGCTACTAGAACTGAGGAATGACTTCAGTAGGGTTACAGGAAATGAAATCAATATACAGAAATTTGTTGCGTTTCTATATACTAATAATGAAGCAGCAGAAAAAGAAATTAAGGAAACAGTCCCATTTATAATTGTACCAAAAATAATAAAATACCTAGGAATAAACTTAATCAAGGGAGTAAAAGACCTCTGAAAACTATAAAACACTGATGAAAGGAACCTGAAGTTTCCTGAAGATGACATAAACAAATGGAAAGATAGTCTATGCTCATGGATTGGGAGACCAAATATTGTTAAAATGTCCATACTACCCAAAGCAATCTACTGATTTAATGCAATCCCTATCAAAATACCAACAGCATTCTTCACAAAACTAGAACAAACAATCCTAAAATTTATATGGAACCAGAACCAGAAAAGATCCCAAACAGTCAAAGCAATCTTGAGGAAGAAGAACAAAAGTGGAGGTCTCATAATCCCAGATTTCAAGATATACTACAAAGCTGTACTAATCAAAACAGTATGGTACTGGCACAAAAAGAGATACAGAGATCAATGGAATGGAATAGAGAGACCAGAAATAAACCCATGAGTATATGGTAAATTAATCTTTGACAAAGGAGGAAAGACTATGCAATGGGAAAAAGTCCCTTCAACAAATGGTGTTGAGTAAACTGGACAGCTTCATGCAAAAGAATGAAACTGGATCACTTTCTTACATCATACACAAAAATGAACTCAAAATGAGTTAAAGACTTAAATGTGAGACTTGAAACCATAAAAATCCTAGAAATTTCTCACAGGCAGTAATTTCTCAGACATTGGCCATGGCAACATTTTTCTAGATAAGTCTCCTGAGGCAAAGGAAACAAAAGGAAAAAATCCCTTCATTAACCTCAAAATTTAATAAAGTAAACTAATATGAACCCATACTAACAATAATAACATCTAAAACTCACAGAACACTTACTATGTACAAGGCATTATTAAAGTGTTTTGTATATTATAACTCTTTTAATTCTTTTAACAAGCCCATGGTGTACAACATCATCATCACTCTTTTAAAGATGAGAAAACTGAGAAAAAGAAGTTAACTTTCCCAAGATGACCCAGATAAAACAGGGAAGACTCTATGTCCTTGTCAGTATGCAGGGTGAAATGAATCCTTTGGAGGAATCATTAATAAGGAAGAATCATTCATTTGTAAATTAACATCATGCTTTGTCTCAAGAATGAAGATAAGAATTCTGTGCAGTAGTCTATTGCCTCTGGGCAGCATACCCACATCCTCCATCACTGTAGATTTAACTCCACAAGTCATGGTATGGTGCATTCAGCCTGTGTGTGGGAGACAAGAAGGCATGATTCCATGCTTGATATTGGGAACAGATGTATCCAAAAAATGACTCTAATTCAGAATTCTGTTTGCCAAGGGAATGAATCTGAATTGTTTGGCCAACCAATGGATAATATGCTTAAGAAGAAAGCAAGTTTATTCAAGAAGAAGCTTTCTTCTGAGTCACTGCTGGAGATTTGAAACCTTTGGCAGAGAGATTCCAAGGAATGAACCAGCCATACAGCCATGCTTATTGAGCACGCAACCCAAATAGGACATTATCTTGTTTACTGCTCTGAAGTCAAAGTAAGACTTAAGGAATTAAAGGAATTAAAAAAAAGAAGTTCTTGTGGTACCAAGTTTTCTAATCCAAAAGCCTAGCTCAGAAATTTCAATGAAGATCCAGATAATTCATGGTTGGGCGTTTGGGATATCAAGTAAAACTGATATTTCTACATGGAAGGCTAAGTTTTCTTGCTTTTCCAATATATTTGGAACTGTATTCTGGTATTCTTCCGTTATAGAAAACTTCCTACTATAGCTTAAGTCTTAATTTTTTTCCTTTATTTTTATTTTAGAACTCTAAAAGACCACCAGTCTATTTGTTTTACCTTCAGTAAATGCAAATAGTATATATATTTGGAATAAGTGAGTAAATAATTTATAGCCTGAACAGTAAATTATTTATTTACTCCAGGCATACATATTGAGAATATGAACATAAATATTTTATAGTCTGTGCCACTGCTAAGGAAAAAATTAAATCAGCTGGCTTGCAGCTCTGGTTTGTACTGTACATACATACTCTCTACATCATCAATGACTTGTGAGCAATCACTCACCATCATGCACTTCATAAGTTATTGCACTTGCAGGGTTTTCCAGAATGTTCAATCTTTGAAGTTTGTTTCAGTCTCTCTTTTTCCATATACTAATTTCTAGCTCTCACTGCTTTCCTCTTCCTCAACATTTCTCTAATCCAGTGTCTGATTAGTCCTTTACCAATCAACATGTATTTACTGAGCACTGACTATAATGCTTGCTAAGAATTGTGGATGAATACTAGGAGAATATTAACTGTGAACCTTTCTAGGATTTTGTATTCAGGCTAAGTTTTATACACACACACACACACACACACACACACACTCTGCAAACAAATAAAATATCAGAACTCTCTAAATGCTATGAAGAAACCACATGGATACTATTTGGCTACTGTAAGCATTTATTAAAACTGAATTAGAATCTACATGGAGAAGAATTTGTGACCTCTGAACAAAACGGCTTCTTCTGAACTTTGGAGCCATTCCAGAAATGTTAGTGCACTCACCACCCAGCAAGAACTGGCATTATTATGCTTACAAAGTAGAATAAAACTACAGAAAGTTCAGAATTTTTCTGTAAAAAAGTTACAACTTTAACTTTTGTAAACTACAGTGATTGAAGAACTAGGAGTAGACTCTTTTGGTATTAAATATTTGGAACATTAAAACTGTGACACACAGGGAAGCAGAAAAAAACTGAAATTATAGAAAACCATAGAAGTTAGGGACAAATTGAATATAACCTTATTTTCCAAATCCTTGCAATATTAGGACAGCTTTATAAAGATTCTCCTCTTTGACACTCAGGTGAGGGACATAGTAGGATAATGCACAGATACCATTTCCTGTACATTTCAGGTGTTTGACATACACTGCTTAATGCAATCCTCACAACTGGCAACTGCTATTAGTTTTATTTTAAAGTTAAGAAATTGAGACTAAGAGTTTAAAAGATATCCCAAAGGGCAGAAAGCCAGTAAGTGGCAGACCTAGGTATGCGGCCAGTTTTTACAATTTTCATCTATTTTTGAAAATAGTGGGGCCTCTGCCTTTTGAGTGGAAATGTCCTTATGTGTCTGTTATTTCAAGCTTCTTTGTTATGCAGTTAAAAATGTCTATATTTTTACATATTTATTTTGTATGCTTGATCTTTCAGTTTCTGTGAGAGACGTTAAAAATAGCTCAGTGAAAGTGTGGATTTGTGTATTTCCCTTGAGGTTCTAGCAATTTAGGGTTTAACAAATATGAAACTGCAATAATAAGTACATACAAATTTTAAATTGTTTCATATTCTCGGTGAATTAAACGTTTTATCTTTATGAAGTGACACTCTTTATCTCTATTAATGATTTTTCATTATAGGCTATTTTGCCTGAAATGAATATGACTATCTAAACTATTTTTTATTAGTGTTTTAATATTGAACTTAGCTATTTTAGATGTTTTTAGTGGGAAATTTATTCCCATTATTTAGCCCACAATGTTGCAAATTCAGACTGCTGTGATTTTATTTATTTTTGTTATAATGTAGTTTCTCACACTACTTTTTATTAGTGTTTTTCTGATATTCTCTTTCCAGTTTTCTTACTTTAATATTATCCCAGTAAAGATGTAGAATCTTTTGGGTGGTAATTAGCTGTAACCTATGATGCTGAGGTTAGTGTGGCAAGAAATGTCTGCACGGATTATAAATACACATACATCAACACAATATGTTTTCTTTTTCCAACGACTAAAGAACACTTCTCATCTATATTTTATTTGTGGGCATTTTCAGTGTTTTCTCTCTACTAAACTTAGTAGAAACATCTTAAACTACACTCTTAAATTTAGAATAATCTCCTGAAGATCCCTAAGAAGTAAGTCATTGGTGCCAACATAAAAACAAAATTTTGAGCCAAGCAGAGAGATCCAGCCAAAAAAAAAAAAAAAAAAATCAAAGAAGTGAATCAAAGTCCCCTGAGAAGAGTGTGTCCGCGCTCTACTTTCACATCTTGCCTTCCTGCGCTGGCATCAAGAAGACAGGCGCTTGCCAAGTAGGTCCTCGTTCCACCCAGAATTAGAGCTTAGCCTAACTCTGCCAAGACTTTCTAGCATAGAGATCTTGAATCTTCGTTTCCCACTACCCCCCTTTGAAAAACATAATTCCATCCCTTCAGCATTCCATATTTAGTTTGTTTCCTATATGAGATGGAAAACAACAGCAGCCTCGCCAGGATGTTGAAGGAATTGTGAAAAAAATAACAAAGTTTCAGAAAATCTCAGAGAACAAATTACTAGCTCACAAAGTGACTTGGAATCAAATTTGAACTCTATCATTCCTGATCCCCCTTCTAAGAGCTGGGTTAGTGAGAATCCAAATTTTCAAGACTCGTTTTGAAAACACCTAGCATGCTTTTTAGTTCAGATTTCAACTTCTATTCATGGTTGCCAGGTATGCGAGCATATATGGATATGCAGACGTATACCTTCAATCCAGTGTGCGCATCCACGCACATGCACACACATGAACACACACTCTCTCATGCGCATTCCACCAACTACAGCAATCACTGAGGTCAACAATTTAATTATGTGTACCACTGAATCATTAAGAATAAAAAGGGAAATGCTATTGAGTTCCGGATAAAACTATATTAGGCTTCAAATGGGATTAGTTTTCCTTGCAATTGATTTACTAGGCAGTAAGAATCTGTAAATAGCTGTATTAATTAAATTAACGCAAATACAGTCGCCTATTTTATCTAGAGAGAATTAAAGTGATTTGGGAGGAAAGTAACTGCCTGCTATCCCCCATGGATCCAGACAAAAGAAAATAGATTTTTAGGCTGACCACCTAATATGGAACAATTCTCCACCGCATCAAGTTATAGGGTGGCTTATTTCCAAACCAAGTAATTCAGCAGGTTATCTCTTAATGAATGGGTTCTGTACACTCCAATTGCAGATAATTATCCCAGTGGGTAGGGACTGAAAACTTTGTTATCCATGGAGAGAAAGGGAGAAAGATGTTGCCATCCTGGGAACTTCTGATTATAAAAATCATCTAGATTAAAGCAAACTCTGAACAAAATTTCTTTGGGCTCCTACAATGACAAAGACAAAACTTTCTGAACAGACTACTTACTTAGGGACTAGAACCTGGTACTCTTTTAGTACAAATGCTCATCAAACTTAAAGCAAGTTTTGTGTTTAGAATAAAGTACTAAAAGTGAGAATTACATGGAGTTGAAAATTTATTTTCTCATTAAAATAAAGTAGCATAATAAGAGTTAATATTCCTGAACAAATTTTTGCCACCCAGCTTTATGGAAATTACCATGAACATTCTATTTTACCAACTCTATACAGTATGCCTAAAAAAGATGAAGTTTTCTAATGTGTATATAAATCAAAATCACAGGAACACTCAGTAGCCAATTGCATCAAATTTAATTTAATAGAATATAGTACCTTGCAAAGTTCTTTTCTTCATTCTTCATAGCTTTTATTTTTACTGCCTCCAATCAAAAACCATCAGAGTCCTTCATCAGGATCAATGAAGGAATGCATAGTGGGGGATTTTCATAGTCAACTTAAGAAAATGTATGGATGCACTGAGTCACTTTAGAGACTGTTCCAAGACTGCCTGTTCTGCTTTTATTCTGGCTTATTCTTCTCAAGTGTTCACTTACATATAACAAATACAGGCATCGGGGATGAAGTTAGTGGCCATTTTGCTTTAGAAACAAAATCTTTACGCTTTTTTTCAGTTGTCATATCCTTATCATTAACAGTGGTAGTTTATAGTTTTTTGAAAGACAAATCTGTCTTTAAATATATGACCATTATTTTACCTTAACTGTTTTGTTTGAAGAAAAGCCACAATCAAAGGATTCCACTTATGCGCACAAATCATGTCAGTCTGCATTTTACAATTCTACTCTGGGGTCTTGCAATAAATGGATGCAAAATTCGCTAGAGCTCTATTGCATTTTTTAGTCATTTTAACAGGATATGTTACTATAAAGAAATGACATTTTTTTCATAAGGACACATGAACATTATATAGCCAAATTACACAGTGCTATTATTTAAAATCAGAGTCCTTTAGAAGAGAAAACATGTATAAATAAAAACCATTGTTCTAAATTGTGAGGCTTTAATTCAACCTCCATGGTTGTATTATGTAAGATTTTGACCTGGAACCTTAATTTACCCTACCCTTAGTTTCCTCATCTTTGAAGTGAGAAAAAGAACTAGACAATGTCTGTGGCCCTTTCCAGTTCTATAATGTTGTGATTCCAGTCCCATTTATTTAAATAATGTATAATTCTCCCATGGGGCTGCAATGGAGAAACCAGTTTCCCCTTTGCAAAATATGTTCTTCCTTCTCTTGGCACACTTTCTGCTCCTAGGCTGCTGAACTTGTGCTGCCTTCCCCATGGTTTGTACCAACAGTCTCTTGCTCTGTGTTAGCTACAATGGGAGCCTGTGAGCAGGGAAGTCAACAGAAAGAGAGCCGTTGTACAAAGCCTGGGGCTGGCCATTAGGCCAGGCTGCAGCAGAGAGCTGTCCTCATGCTTGTGCTTCCCCTACTCCTAGTCTAAGCGCTGTGAGGCAGAGACTATGTGGAGTGGAAACAGCACTGAACCCATATCAAAAGACTGGAGGTTCAAATACTTACTCTGTCACTTACCAGCTTATGTGAGCTGGAAAAATGTGCTTAACCCTTATAAGCCACAGTTTACTTCTTTCCAAAATTGGTGAGATAATGGGAAAGCTCCTGGCACAGTGTCTGCTGTGCTGTGGGTGTTTGTCAAACATGAGTTGAATCTGGATCTGACAATGGCACCACTGACCAAGCATCTGATCCATAAGCATTGCTCTTAATCAAGGCCTGTGTTCATTTATTAAATTCCTACACTGCAGCTGCAGCCCATGACTGATGTTGGAGTTCACAGGGATTTGCAACAAGAGTCCCATAAAACAATAATCTATTTCCTAGTGAGACTCACACAGAGACTGATCTCCTCTTTGGGATTTGTTGACAGAGAGGGTGCAATAAACATTGGCTAAGCAATCACCTTGTGTAAGGTCATCTGCCATACCTAGGTCTGCTGCTCTAAGTATTTAAAAACGTGTAAGGATTTTTCAGTTTGGAATCTGTCAGGGAGAAAGAGCATGCTTTGGAAATAGGTTAAGAAACTGTGTTAAAAGATTATTCTTGCCTTTTGAGAATATGTGATTAGCATCTATCAAAGGAGACAGAGCTCTACAAGAGCCAAAGGAATAGGGCTGTGGCCCAGGTTTGGTGTTTGTCAATATCAGTTGATCTGCTGGTCAGACATCAATGTATATAAATTCCAAACTGGAGTTTTGAGCTTAGACTAACAATCCCATTCCTCTGTGTGTGTGTGTTAATGTGTGTGTGTGTGTGTGTGTGTGTGTGTGTGTGTGTGTCATGAGGGGCACAACCATAAAGCAGAAGGTACAGCAGCATGGAGAGCTGGCTGAACACCTGCTTCCGGAATGGGAAAGTGTTATGTTCTAAGATAAAGAGGACATAGGTGAGGTTAGGCAGAGCTGGGTCCTCGGAAGCTGAAAAGTGTTGTATTAGCTTCCTGTGGCTGCTGTAATAAATTACCCACCAATTTGGTGGCTTAAAACAACACAAATTTATCTTATAGTTCTAGAAGTTAGGATTCACTGAGAAAAAAATCAAAGCATTGTCAGAGTTGCTTCCTTTTAGAGACTCTGAGGCAGAATCTCTTTGCTTGCTTTCTCTAATTCCTAGAGGCTGCCTGCATTTTTTGGCTCTTGGCCCCTTTCAATCTTCAAAGTCACCAACGGCCATTTGTGTCTTTCTTTTATCACATCTCTGACACAAACTCTTCTGCCTTTCTCTTTTGCATTTTTTTAAAAGATTTTATGTATTTATTTGAGAGAGAGAGCACGCATGAGTCAGGAGAGGGCAGAGAAGCAGACTCCCCACTGAGCAGGGAGCCCAAAGCGGGACTTGATCCCAGGACTCCAGGATGATGACCTGAGCTGAAGGCAGACACTTAACTGATTGAGCCACCCAGGCGCCCCCTCTTTTGCATTTAAAGGACCTCTGTAATTATATCAGCCCCACCTAAATTATCCAGGATAATATCTTTATTTCAAGTCAGCTAATTAGTACCTTAATTCCATCTACAACCTTAGTTCTCCCTTGCCATGCAACATAATATAATCACTGATTCCAGAGATTAGGAAATGGGCATCAGACATCTGAGGGGTAAAGAGGGGTTGTTCTGCCTTCCAAGGTATGTTATGTTGGCAGGTATAAAACTGGGAGGGTCAGAACACAGTGCCTTTTAAAATATGCAGTAGTTTGGGGCGCCTGTGTGGTTCAGTCAGTTAAGCGTCTGCCTTTGGCTCAGGTCATGATCCCAGGGTCCTGGGATCGAGCCCCACATGGGGCTCCCTGCTCAGCGGGGAGCCTGCTTCCCCCTCTGCCTGTTGCTCTGCCTGCCTGTGCTCTCTCTGTGTCAAATAAATAAATAAAATCTTTTAAAAAAATGCAGTAGTTTTTGAGAAGTCACAAGTTTAATATGATCCCCCGAAAGTGGAGACCGAATAACAAAAGACAGAGGAATATAAAATTCTAGGTAGTAGTTTAGGTCAGATACTCCTTGGAGAGAAGGAAATACTTCGTTTCTAAGAGTTCACATCCTTCAATACAATGATTTCACTGGAAATCCAGCCTAGCTGTGATGAGGGTAAAGATTTGTGAATGAAGATATTCAGCACAGTGCTACTGGAAATAGACAGATTTCCATGTAAGAACAGAAGATTGTTTCAACATAGCATGACACTGTCCATAAGACTGCATATTATACAACCATAAAGTCACATTTTTGAAAAGAAATTTTATTCCCAGCTCTCATTCAATCCATTTTAATTCTCCCCATGTTTCTGCATGATTTCTCCTACCTTCATCAAGTATTCAATAATTAAAAAAAAAAAACATATTGAGTAACGAATAAACACTAGTTTCTGTGTTAGGTGATGGAATATACTACTAAATGTTCCAGATGAAATTTTTATGGAGCTTACAGTTAAACACTAAAAATAAACATTGCACAGGTAATGGTAAATATGATGAGCGTTTTGAAAGAGGTAGCAGAAGATGCTTGAGGAGCAAACAGGATGAGAACAGGTCTCTGAGACATAGGGGACTCAACTTATGGTGAAGCCCTACTAACCTATCTTCATCAGGGATTAATTCACCACTGCCTGCAGTGGGACACTGGCAGAGTTTGGTGCTTTAGAATCCACAACTGTGGACACAACTTTTCTCTGCTTAGTTCATCATTCACTTTATGGCCCCAGACCCTTTTCTTTTTAATTTTTCACCTGTTTCCAATAAATGTTATCTCTTTGTATTTTATATAGTCTATAGTCTACTTTAAAACCTTTCTAGAACAAGATGGGATAAACCAATTAAAACATGGAAATAATAAGGACCCATCAAATTAATGTGTTAGCATATGGGCTACAAGACCATCAGTATCTGACTCTCAGCAATGTGTTCTTATTCTCACCCTTTGCTTCTGGTTCCATTTGTTGTTTCTTCTTCTTCTCCTCCTTCCTCCCTCCTCCTCCTCCTCCTCCTCCTTCTTCTTCATTATGTTATGTTACTCACCATAGAGTACATCATTAGTTGTTTTTTTTATTTTTATTGTTATGTTAATCACCATACATTACATCATTAGTTTTTGATGTAGTGTTCCATGATTCATTGTTTGCATATAACACCCAGTGCTCCATGCAATACGTGCCCTCTTTAATACCCATCACCAGGCTAACCCATCCCCCCACCCCCCTCCCCTCTAGAACTCTCAGTTTGTTTTCCAGAGTCCATTTGTTTCTAAAGCAAAAGGCACCCAGTTCTCTGTCTGAACAGAAGTTTGCCCTAATAATCTTCCCTAGTCCCCTGACTTCTCCATGGATTTTTCTGTTCAGAGGAATGGCTAAATATGGACCTTTCTTCCTCTCCTGAAGAATGACTGTGATTAGAATTGCCTTTCTTGTATACTTCAGATAATCTCTAAATATCACAGTACTTGGCACAGTACAAACTCTTAATGCATAGCAGCTTCTTTTCCTTCACTTTGTTGAGGAAGGAAGAGGAGATACTTCTGTGGGACCAGTAGGTGAAATGGTTACCACGGACCCCACCATCTGCAGCAACTGCAGGATCCTAGGGTTTGTTTTGACAAAATCCATAAATTCTATCATTATTTACTCTTATATGGGGGAATCCCTTGAACCAGTACCTCAATAGTCTCTCCTTCTCTGCTCTACTTCATCTGAAAAACTTCTAATAACATAATTTTTAGTTAAAAAGGAGAAATATAAACAAAAACCTAGGATCAGATGGCTTCACAGGTGAACTCTACCTAACAATTAAAGAACAGGTAATATTTAGTCTTCTCAAACTATTTTAAAAAACAGAAGATGAAGAAAAGCTTCTAAATTCATTCTGAGATCAGCATTATCCTCATATCAAAACAAGACACTAAAAAAAAAAAGGGAACTACAGGCCAATAACTTTAGAGGATGAACATAGATGGAAAAACTCTCAACAAAATATAAGCAAACTGAATCCAATAATACATTGGATTGCTCGCCACAAAACAATACAAAATCATTCACCACAATCAAGTGGGATTTATTCCCGGGATGCAAGGGTAGGTCAATCAATATTCACAAATCAATCACAGTGATACTTCACATCAAGAGAAAGAATAAAAACTATATGATCCTTCCAATAGATGCAAAAAAGCATTTGACAAAGTACAACATCCATTCATGATAAAAAACCCTCAACAAAGTGGGTTTAATAGGAATATGCTTCAACATAATAAAAGTCTTATATGAACAACCCATAGCATACTCAAAGGTGAAAAACTGGGGGATTTTCCCCTACAGTCAGGAAAAAGCAAGGATGTCCATTCTCACCTGTTTCATTCAATATAGTACTGGAAGTCCCAGCCACAGCAATCAGACAAGAAAAAGAAACAAAAGGCATCCACATTGTTAAGAAAGAAGTAAAAATTTCACTATTTGCTGATGCCAAAATACTATATATAGAAAATGCTAAAGATTCCACCAAAAAACTACTAGAACTGATGAATGACTTCAATAAGGTCACAGGACACAAAATCAATGTACAGAAATCTACTGCATTTCTATATACTAATAATAATGAAATAGCAGAAAGAGAAATTAAGAAAACAGTCCCATTTACAATTGCACTAAAAATAATAAAATACCTAGGAATAAACTTAACAAAGGGAGTAAAAGACCTGTACTCTTAAAATCATAAAACACTGATGAAAGAAACTGATGATGACACAAACAAATGGAAAGATATTCCCACGGATTGGAAGGACAATATTACTACCCAAAGCAATCTACAGATTTAATGCAATCCCTATCAAAATACCAACAGCATTCTTCACATAACTAGAACAAACAATCCTAAAATTTATACGGAACCAGAAAAGATCCCAAATAGCAAAAGCAATCTTGAGAAAGAAAAACAAAACTGGGGACCTCATAATCCCAGATTTTAAGATATACCACAAAGTTGCAGTGATCAAAACAGTATGGTATGGCACAAAAACAGATATAGGTCAATAGAACAGTGGAGAAAGCCTAGAAATGAACCCACGATTATATGATTAATAATCTTTGACAAAGGAGGTAAGACTATGCAATAGGAAAAAGACAGTCTCTGCAACAAATGGTGTTGGGAAAACTGGACAGCTACATGCAAAAGAATAAAAACTGGATCACTTTCTTACACCATACACAAAAATAAACTCAAAATGGATTAAAGACCTAAATGTGAGACTTGAAACCATAAAAATTCTAGAAAAGAGCACAGGCAAGAATTTCTCTGACATCAGCCACAGCAACTTTTTTCTCGATATGTCTCCTGAGGGAAAGGAAACAAAAGCAAAAAATAAACTATTAGGGCTACATAAAAATAAAAAGTTTCTGCACAGCTAAGGAAACAATCAACATATCTGAATGGGAGAAGATATGTGCAAATGGCAAATTCAATAATGGGTTAGTATCCAGAATATAGAAATAACTTACACAACTCAGGACAAAAATCAAATAATCCAATTTAAAAATGGGCAGAAGACACAAACAGACATTTCTCCAAAGAAGACATACAGATGGCCAACAGACCCATAAAAGATGGTCAACATCACTCATCAACAGGAAAATGTGTATCAAAACCACAATGAGGTATCACCTCACACCTGTCAGAAGAGCTAAAATCAAAACCACAAGAAACAACAAGTGTAGCAGGGATGTGGAGAAAAAGGAACTCTCATGCACTGTGGGTGGGAAAGCAAAGTGGTGCAGCTACTGGGGAAAACAGTGTGGAGGTTCCTCAAAAAATTAAAAATAGAATTACCATATGATCCCGTAATTCCACTACTGGGTATTTACCCAAAGAATACTAAACACTAGTTCAAAAAGATTTACGAACCCCTATGTTTATTGCAGCATTATTTACAATAGCCAAGATATCGAAGCAAGCATCCATCAACAGATGAACTGATAAAGAAAATGTGGGGTGTGTATGTATGTATGTATATCTATCCATACCTACCTATCTATATCTATACACACACACATAATATATATGTGTACACAGACACACAATGGAATTTACTCAGCCATAAAAAAGAATAAAATCTTGCCATTTGTAACAACATGGATGGATCTAGAAGGTATAATACTAAATGAAATTACGTCTGAGAAAGACAAATACTGTATTATTTCACTCATATGTAGAATTTAAGAAATAACACAAGGGAAAAAAGGGACAAACACTCCTTACTATAGAGAACTAATGATTACCAGAAGGGAGCGGGGTGGGGGAGATAGGTGAAATAGGTGATGGGGATTAAAGAGTACACTTATCATAAGCACTAAGTAATGTATAGAAGTGTTGAATCATTATATTAGACACCTGAAACTAATATAACACTGTATGTTAACAGTACTGGAATAATTTTTTTTTTTTTTTAAGAAAAGGAGAAATACAAACAATATCGAACCCAATTTTCAGCAGGGGCATCTTTGGTGAAAATCTTCTCAAAATTAATCCGTGGGGACTTTTTCTTGCATTGTTTCCTCACTATATAGAGTGACAAAGATACAAACCTCATAACTTCTTTACATTTCCCCCAAAGCATTCATCCATACAAGAAAACACTGGGGAAGCAGGAAGAAGGCATACAGTACAGGTCATTTTCAGTCAAATTCAGGATATTTTGGTCTGATGCTAAGAGCATTGGAAAACCACTGAAATATTTTACTCAGGATGATATTTGATATATATTTTGGAAACATCGTTCTGGATGCATGTGAAGATCTGCTTTTAAAATTAGAATGAGACAACACAGGAGGCTAATGATGTAGTCCAGGAAGACTATGATGGTGGCTTGGACAAGGATGGTAATAATAGAGAAAGAAATAGATTTAACATCTTAAAACCAAAAAAAAATGGCAGAGATTGAAGATGGATTGGTGGTGAGGAATGGGGAAGACAACGCCTAGGATGACTGCCAAATTTCTAGCTTGGTGACTATATAGACTGTATGCAAGTATATTCACAAATCCATTAAGGAGCTCAGGAAAACAAAGACTTTACAACTGATTGGATGTACCATTTTTGGAGCAGAGAAGGGAATCTAAACAAGTTTTCTTTTCTTTACGTATATATAATAAAATTCATTTATTGTGTTTATACATGTTTATGTGTGTATATATGTACACCTATACATATATGTATGTATACAAATGTGTACGTATGTGTTCAAATATATCTATATACACACATACATACTTAAGGAAGAATTTAAATAGGATTACTACAATATGTTGAGTAACTGACAATGTTGAAATTTCTAAGGCACTGTATTTTTTTATTTATATTTATTCATTTTTCAGAATTTCTATTTTGGATAGGAATTATTTCTAGAATCATAAATACAACAAAATATATAAATTTATTTTAAAAAAGAAAATTGATTCTCCATGACCATTTGCCCACACTCTTGCACTTCATCTCTTGATAATTACAGGACATTTATACACACAACGATTTTCAGAGTTATAGTAAAATGTATCAAAGACGTAATCCTGCATTCTTTTTTTTTATTGCTACTGTAACAAACTGCCACAAAATCAGCAACTTCAACAGTACACATTATTTTACAGTTCTGGAAGTTAGCAATCCAACCTGGGTCTCACTGGTGTCTACAAGACTGTGGTCCTTTCTGGAATCTCTAGGGGAAAATCCTTTTCCTTACCTTTTCCAGATTCTAGAGGTTTCCTGAATTCGTTGGCTTCTGGCCCCTTCCTTCATCTTCAAAACTAGCAACGTCACATCTCTCACCCTTCAATCTATCATCACAACTCTCTCCGACCCACAGAAAGATTTCCACTTTAAAGACTCATATGATTAGATTCGGCCCACCCAGATAATCCAGGATAATCTGCCCATCTTCAACCTTAAACATATTTGCAATATCCCTTTTGCCATGTAAAGTAACATATTCACAGATTCTGGAGGTTGGCATGGGGACATCTCTGGGCAACCATTATTCTCCTACCACACCATCAAAGTTAGAAACCATTTCTAATAACATGTTTCTTGACCTAACTGCTTCTAGTTGGTCTGTAATTATTTAACATAAGACTTGTAAAATAAATGTAAATGGAATACAATGAGGAAAGTTTTCTTCTAATCCTAATTGCCCTATTCCCACTGCTTAGCTGCCACCTATACTTCTCCCTCCCAATGTATGAACTGATTGAGGTCTTTATCATCTGAGAATAGCACTTTTTTATTAACCATCTCAGGTAACTTGAAGGTGTGAGTTTGACTGCTTTGGAGAATATTCTTCCAATTTAAATTTTTCTAATTAAAAAGTATCATCATACGATGTAAGAAACCACCTAATGTAGGAGAATTCAAAGTGTCAAAGTTACCTGAGACCCAAATCTCTAGTACATGAGAAAAGAGAGCTTTAACTTAAAAAAAAAAGAAAAATCAGTGTATCCCAAATGCAAGTTGAAAGTTGCCTCAACATTTGTCTGAAGAAAGGGTGAGGAGAAGGGCTTCCAGGAAAGGGTCTTTCCTGTATAATCCTTTATAAATGGGCTAAAATGAACCTTTCAGAGGGGGAGAGCTGGACCATTAAAAACCACTTTCCCTGTAGGATCTTATTTTCAATCCGATCGCAATCATTTTATCAGCATGCCAGTGAACACAGGTGCTGCCAGAGTCAATCTCCTTGCTATATTTTTCTGTGTCACAGGGCAGATTTCCCTGTAATTGGTCCCACAATCGGCCAGTACCCCTCTTTTACAGTTTTGGCATTTTTCAATATGAATTTCGAAAAATCAAAAACTTCCCCTCACTCCCTCATTTTCCCATTTGTAAAATGGTGTGACCATTTACTGTTCTCTGACATAATATGCTCTGTCTAAAAGCCAAGTTCTTAATGAGGCAGCTGGCTCAGTCTTCCCTATAATCAGAGTGTGAGGAAAGCTTGCTGACAAACTAGCAGCATTCAAATCTCATGGTTAATTCTTTTAGGGAAGCTGTAGCAGTGCAGTAAGGAGAGCCATCTACCCCATTAATGAGTCAAGCAGAGAAGGTCAGGTTTTCTAGCCCCTGAATAATATTAGATCCATTTCCAGTTGAGTGTACTCTTCAGGGATGTGTCTTATCTAATTTCCTTGAATATCCATGATTTATAATGGGAATGGTGGCACCTTCTTCCTCCATCTCCTTCTTGAAATGACTCTCCATGCAGATGTTAAATCCTGAAAAGCAGCTGCCTCCAGCATCCCAAGAAACAGAGCCATATGGTATATAGAGAAATGGGAAGAAATGGAAGACTGCCAAGTATCTTGACTTGTTCCTTTACCTCATGTTTTACCAACCCAGATGTTGGCTTGATTCTGACTCGGGCCTTGGCAAGTAAGTTGCAATTAAAGGCAGATAACTGTTTATCTAATGTACCAGGGTAACCAGGCAGACCAAAAATAAGCTGCTGAAATATAGCAGGGTCATATACAAAGTCTTATCTTCAAGTTAAGACATAAATCCCATGTATGCAAGTGTCCAAGCGTGCCCAATTTCTCTTTCCAGAAAGCCTGCTACTCTTGTCGTTTTTTTCCATGTAGCAGTAAATGGTTATCATAACTCATTGCTTGAGCCTAAAATCTAGGAGTCATCTACTATACCTCTCTTTTTCTCATTCCCCACATCTAATTTTTCAGCAAGTCCTTTTGGGTATATCTAAAAATATATCCCAAATCTATCCTAAATGATAAGAAATGGAAATCATGAGAAATTCAGCTTTGCCTTTCTTTTGTAGGTCAGGGCTAATGATACAAAAAGCTATTGCTCTCTGATAGCAATGGGGATGAAGAAATCTCAGAATACCAGAAATCAAGTGATGACACTTAGCCATCAGAAGCAAGGTAGACACAACTGTTTAAATGAGTGGCATGCCCAGAGTGGCATGCCCAGAGTGGCATACAGAGATATATGGAATATGGAGTTGCTAGAAGAAAAACAGATGGTAGCCAACAAGCCTAGTACTTAGTTTATACATTCAAAAGAAATGAAAAATGAAAGATTATGAAGTTGAAGGCAGACACTTCAATGAAACCTAATGATCTTTTGCCCCAATTCTGGATGTGAGCTCATTTTTCGACCCAGAACCCACTGGCTGAAAAAGAGCCCAGGAAGAAAAAATGTAGAACACCACAGCAGTGACAATGATTCACTAAAACCTTCCCCAAAGGAATCTATGACCATTTACTTTATTAACCACACATGGTATGAAATGAATATTTGTGTTCCCCCAAAATTAAAATGCTGAAGCTCTATCCCCCAGTGTGATGGTATTAGAAGGTGGCACCTTTAAGAGATGATTAGAATTGGATGAGGTCGTATGGGCAGAGCCTTCATGAAAGGGACTAGTGACCTTAGAGTATTCACAAGGGAGCTTGCTTCCTTTCTCTGCTCTCTGCCATGCTGAGGAAACAACAGGAAGGTAGCCACCTTTAACTCAGAAGGCTCTCACCAGAACTGGACCATACTGGCACCCTGATTTTGGATTTCTAGCCTCCAGAACTGTGAGAAATTATATTATAAGCTGTTATTTATAAGCTACCCAGTTGAAGATATTTTGTTATAGTAGCCCAAATTGGCTAAGATAACACATTAGTGAAAGGAAATGTTAAACACAGGTTTAATAGGTTATCAAGTTGACATTTACCCCTGGGGACTCAAAGTGTCATTATAGCCCTCCCGTTACACTGGGTTTTATGGGGTAAAGAAATAAATGGACTCTTGGGTTGGTACAACTCAAGGTGGTTACAGGGCATCAATAAACCCTCTCAGAGGTCATTTTCCGAATTCTTGAATATATAATGACATACTTGGTATTTGACAGTTTGCTGTAGTTTTTTCCTAGCCTTTCCTTTCCTAGACACAGTTAAGTCAAAAACTATAGTAATTACTGGGTTGAATGGCATAAATTAATGCCACTCTTAATGGCCTGAAGCATTGTCTGGGTGGTAGTCCATATCATATATCCATTTACCTTATCAGAGTGACCTATATTAAAAAAACATCGTGGAGGAAACAGTGGACTATGTCATGTTTATCCAAGTTGTAACCTCACTTTTTGCTGCTATAAAAGTTCTGTTATGTTTAGCAGAGCAAATTAACGTGAATTCAGGTACCTAGTATATGACCACTGATAGGGTAACGAATTTTTTTCCATCTAGTCAGGAGATAGGACTTAAAGAAGTTTATGTTCAAGTGAAGTTTAAAACAGTATACATTTATAGTCTTGCCCTGGCCCATGTTAACTCTCTTGCCCTCTGCATAATATAGTTCTAAGGGACCTACACTATTTGGACATCCAGCAAAAAATTGCTTTGGTCCATATATTTATGAAATCATATTAATCAAACTAGACGAGCAAGAAGTGGCAAAAAAGCTGAGGGCCTTAGAAAGATACATGTGCTGCAGACGGTAGAAAATAAACCTGACAAAGATTAGGTTCCTATCATATCAGTTAACTTTTTAGGGGTTCAGTAATCAGGGACATACTAGGACTTGACCACCCAAAGTAAAAGACAAATTATTGCATCTAAAGATTCTCACTACTAAGAAGAAAGCGTAATGTCTGATTGGCCTCGTCAGGTTCTACAACCAGCATATTTCACTCTTAGGAATGCTGCTCTGAGCGTTTTTGAGTGACACAGATGGCTGTGAATTTGGGGGTCCAGGCCAGGAAAGGCTTCTGATGTATTTCCTGGCTGTGGCACCAACTGTCCTGCTGCCTGGCCTATGCAATCTGGTAGATCCAGTGACATTAGAGGTCTCTATGGCAAAAAGAGATGCCCTTTGGCATTTATGAAAGCCCCAGGAGCTGAATCACAACACAGAATTCTTGAGTTTAGACAAAAGATATGCCAAGGTTTTAGGATTTGAAAAATAGCTTCTGGCATGCTATTCAGTCCTGGAGGGGCAGATCAACTTCAGGAGACACAAATGATCATGTAGCCAGACTAACTGTTGAGATGGTTTCCCTTATACCCATCACGTCATAAGTTGGGTGAGCCCAACAGCAATTCTTCATAAGATAGAAGACCCATATTTCGGAACTGGCATGAACAAGGACAGAGGGCAGAAATTAACCACATATACAGGTATGACAAAACCCTATAACATCTACCACTGGCACACTGTCCCTGTCCCTCTCCTGGCACCCATAGCTGCATGTGAGTCCTTATGACCAGCTTAAAGAGGAGTAGAAAAAAAAATCCATGTAAGAATGATTCATGGATAGGTTGCCTAGGTATGTTCGTACAGGCAAAAAATTAATTGCTGATGCACCACTGGCCTACTGTGGTATGTTGCTGAAAGAGAGTAGTAAGAGAAAATCTTCCCAATGGGCAAGGCTTTAAGTAGCGAGTTTGGTCATTGACTTTATGGAGATAGAAAAGTAGCCTGATACAATAATACATATTAACTCACTGACAGTGATGAATGGTTTGACTTGTTAATCTGGGGACTGGATGGAGAAAGACTAGAAGATTATGACAAGGAAGTCTGAAAAGAGGCGTGTGCATATATACCTATAGAAATAGGCACAAAGAGTGAAGATACTCATATTGCATGTGAATGGCCACCAGAATTTATTCACTATGTAAGAGACTGACCAACGAGCTAGACAGAATGACTTAGCCAGTTGATTTTAACCTGTCTCATTATCAACCCTTTCAGTGCCTATATAATATGTACATTAATGAAGCCACTTTGGTGGCAGGAATGTAGGCTATGCATGGAATTCTCACTCACAAAGGTCTATCTAATTTCTGTCACTCCCAAATGTCCAATCTTCCAGAAATAAAAACAATGCTAAGTCCCTCATAAGGCACTGTCCCTCGAAGAGCAAGTTCATTACACTGAACCTCTTTTACTCTGGTAGAATTGCTGAAAGAGGAAAGATGTCGCTTGACTAAAACTGATAGTTATCCTGGGTATAGATTTGTCTTTTCTGCCCACATCTCAGCTAGCTAGCTTATTTGAAGATTTATAGTTATGACTCACCGAAACAGGATCTTGTATAACATGGCATCTGCCTACAGGTCCTGTTTTACAGCAACGGAAGTATGGTATTGGGCATATGACTATGGCAGCCACTAATCTTATCACATATTTCAGCCCAATATGATTAATCATATGGCCTTTTGAAGACACAGCCATGGTATCTTGATTAGGACAGCCTATGATACCCACCCACCGGTCCAGAGTGTATGCCCTGAATCAACCACCATTACAAAGTGCTGCGTTCCCAATACGTGAAATTCATCGGTCCAAGAATCAAGAGCCAGAGTAATAGTCCTGCTTAACATTTTTCCCAGTGACCCTCTCAGAGAATTTTGGTATTTTCTCTTCAGAATTCTAGGCTCTGTCTCAGGTCCTAGTTCCGAAGAAGAAACGCTTTTACCAGAAGACACAGAGAGAGTCATGTTAAACTTTAAGCTATGCCTGCCACCTGATTACTTCAGGTTCCTTGAGCTAAGAGACAAATAAGCAAGGAAGAGGTAATACCATGTCAGGGTGAATTGACTCTAATCATAAGGAGGAGGTAAGGGAGCTGTTTCACAATGGGGGAAGGGAAGAACCCCTAGACATTCAGGTGATTCATTGGAGCATCTCTTTTTTACCCTCCTGCCCAATTTGATCAGTAAGTGGAAAACTGTAGCCAAATATGGGCTGAGGAAGGCATGGTGACTAGGGGCTTCAATCTTTCACTGACGAGTTTGAGTCATCCTATCAAATAATCCACCCAGACCAGCAGAGATGTTAGCTAAGGGTGAGGAGAATCTAAACTGAGTAATACAGGAATAAAAATGAGTATGAAGTGTATTCTGCAATGGACTTCAGTGTAGTTCATGCCACTCAACTGCTTCTTTTTAGTTCCCCAGGAAGTGAAACAAACCAGAATCTTGGAAATGCTTTTCCCTGATGGGGTGGGTTTTTGTATGAAGCATGTGGATCTGAGTAGCACAATAAGTAGACTGTAATGACTGTTGTTGAGTACCACCCAGATCTCCAGAGACACTCCTTCCCCAGCTGCCAGGGGTGTTGTCAGCCAAGGGCTCATAGACTGGTCCTTTCCAGCAGGCCTTAGCAGGAGTTCTTCCAGGCACCTGCAGGTCCCCTCTGCTACACGGAACCAGCATGGACCTCGTTGGCACTGTACACCACATCCCCACATTCTCCTGGGGACCTGTCCCTCCAATACACCCTGGGGTGGGACCCATCCAAAACAGCGCCACAGGCCTAACAGTGTGCAAGCAGCCCTGGCAGGGACTAGCACCACTCCAAACTCACTCCTGGGGAAAGCAGAAGATAACCACACATACCAGTCCAACATCAGGTCTGACTACACGCCCTGCCTACCAGTGAAAGCTTTTCAGTGGACAACACAAGGAAAATGCCCTGTAATTCAGTGCTACTGTGTCTCTGGCAAACCCTTGGTCTGACTCAAGCCAGACTGGCTCGTGAACACGTGAACCAAACCCTGTCCACAACAGGGAAAAAGAGCCTTGCCGCTGACTGGAATGAAGAGAAAACTGGCTCAGCCACAACAGTAGAGCAAACAAAACACAGGTAGGAAACACCCCTAAAGTGCCAGGTTCTGGTGAAACAGGGAACATTGTACAGCAGGGCACTATAGGACCTCTTCTTCAGATGGCTACTATTTTCAATAGTAGAAGATATAGTTGACTTTCCTAACACACAGAAACAGACACAGAGCGTTAGACAAAATAAGGTTCCCAAATGAAAGAGCAGGACAAAATCATAGCAAGAGACCTAAATGAAATGAAGATAAATAACATGACTGATAGAGAACTTAAAGTAATGGTCATAGTGGCACCTGGGTGGCACAGCTGGTTGAGCATCCGACTCTTGGTTTAGGCTAGGGTTCTGGTCTCATGGTGTTGAGATCAAGCCCTATGTCAGGCTCTGCATGGAGTCTACTTGGAATTCTCTCTCCCTCCCCCTCTTCCCCTCCCACTCATGCACTTGCTCTCTAAAATAAATAAATAAATCTTTAAAAAAAACAAAGTAATGGTCTAAAGATACTCACTGGACTTGAGTAAAGAATGGAGGACCAGAGTGACACCCAAAGAGATAGGAAACTCAAAAAAGAACCAATCACAGATGAAAAACTCAATAACTGAAATTAAAAAATACAGCAGATGGAATAAATAGTAGAAGATGAATGGGAGAAGATATCTGCAAATGATATATCCAATATAAAGAACCTATACAACTCAGCACAAAAACTCCCGCAAATAATCCCATTAAAAATGGGCAGAAGGCATCAATAGACATTTCTCCAAAGAAGACATACAGATGGCCAAAAGACACATGAAAAGATGCTCAACATCACTCATCAGAGAAATGCAAGTCAAAACCACAATGAGATGTCACCTCATACCTGTCAGAATGGCTGAAATAAAAAATTCAAGATACAACAAGTACTGACGAAGATGTTGAGAAAAAGGAACCTTCGTGTACTGTTGGTAGGAATACAAACTGGTGCAGCCACTATGGAAAACAGTATGGAGGTTCCCCAAAATATTAAAAATAGAATTACCATATGAGCCAGTAATTCCACTACTGGGTATTTACCGAAAGAGTGTGAGAACACTAATTTGAAAAGACATACGCACCCCTATGTTTATTGCAGCATGTTTTAAAACAGCCAAATTTTGGAAGCAGCCCAGGTGTCTGTTGATAAATGAGTGGATAAAGATGTGGTGTACACACACGCATACACCCATACACACACACACACACACACACACACAATGGAATATTACATTACTCAGCCATAAAAAAGAATGAAATCTTGCTATTTGCAACAACATGGATGGATCTAGAAAGTATAATGCTAGTGAACTAAGTCTGAGAAAGACAAATACTATATTACTTTACACATATGTAGAATTTAAGAAACAAAACAAAGAAAAAAATAACCTGAAAACCAGACTCAACTATTGAGAACAACCATGTTTACTAGAGGAGGGATGGGGGGGCGACATAGGTGAAGGAGATTAAGAGTGCACTTTTAATGATGAGCACTGCGCAATGTACAGAACGGCTGAATCACTACATTGTGCAGCTGAAACTACTGTAACACTGTGTGTTGATGATACTGGAATAAAAATTTTAAAAAACTCATTTTGAGCATGTTACTAGTTGCTCCATATGCAAATAAGGGGGGACAAAAGCACAAAACCATGGTTTGGATAATGTTCTGGGTATCATATTTTAAGAATGTCTGACAAATTTGAGTGTATAGGTTGATGAAGTACCTAAAAATGTATCAAATTCGGGCCGTTCAGGAGTTTGGATTTTTAAACGGAGTATGTTAGGCCACATTAGGTCATGATAACTGTCTTCAGATAATTGAAAGACTAACGTATGATAGAAAGATTGGGGATCGTTTTTATGTCATTCCAGACTGTAGACCTAAGATCAATGAGTAAAGATTACAGACCAAGTTTCAACTCAACATAAAAAAGACCATAATGCCAGACAATTAAAAGCTTTCACACAATTGAATGAGCTGCTCTGAGAGAGGACGTGTTCCATGAACTGAAGTTAAGTCAAGAGAAGCTGCCTGATCATTTTTTATGGACACTGTATGGTTTTTACCTCAAAAAACTAAATGCACTTTGAGATACAGATTAGTTTGCTGTTGCTCTGTAACAAGTCACCACGAAATTAGCAACTTAAAACAATATACATTTATTATCTCACAGTTTCCATAGGTCAGGAGTCTGGGTATTGAGTAAAGGAGTCAACTAGTTCTGGGGTCTCATCTGATGCCTGGGGTCCTCTTCCAGGCTCATTCAAGCCATTGGCAGAATTCAGTTCCTTGTAAGCTTTGGACTGAAGTCCTCTTTCTCTTCCCTGGTTGTTGGCCATGAGTCACTCTAAGTTATTAGATGCTAACTCTTGAGTTCTTGCCCCACAGTTCCCGTTAAACTCTCTCACATTCTCATGCCTCAAATCTCTTTCCAGAAGGGTCTAGAACATTTTAAGGCCAACTTGATTAGGTCAATACCAGATGATTTCCCTTTTGAGTGACTCAAAGGCAACTGATTCATAACCTCATCATGGGAGTACTATCTCATATTCACACCTTCTGCACATTCACAAGGGGAGAAAATTATACAACCTGCATGTACACCATGGGGCAGGAATCTTGGGGGCCATCTCAGGATTCTGCCTACCACACTGCACTTTCCAACTATAAATTCAAGTCACCTTGAACACTTAAAGAGTTTCTCATGGAACTAAAGGTCTTCTGGGTTAGCGAAGTATGCCTCCTGGGACTGATTTTATATTCTGACATTGGCTCCAGTACGACTGAGACAACAAAACCATCTCCAGATCAGTGACACTTCAGACGTTCTTGGGGAGGCTCAAGTGGGTTCTGAATGTGTAGAGCAATGTCCCACCGCTCTCCAGACTCCTAGCTACCTCAGAGACATCACCAATGTGGAGATGACTTAGAATCACCAGGGTTTCTGAAACACCAAAATGAACCACTGATGAATACCCAGAACAGTGTCTGGCACTAGTAGGTATGTATTGCTGGGAATGGACCAGTTTCAGGGGTGAAACATGAAAAAATCCAATTTTCCTCATTCTATTATTTTCTCTCAGTGCTCAGCTTTCCATCTAGATGCTAAGAGAGTTAGGATTTTATGCAGAATTGTATCAGGAACTCAAGTGAGACCCCCATGAAGAGAGAAAGGACACAATTACCAGGCAGGAGTTTGGAGGTGGAAAGCCATCCATGCTAAGAATCTGGCTACAAATGCCTCCAGGCCCTGAGAGAGGTGTTGCAAGGGACAATTATTTGTCACCACGATGGGCCAGCCTAATCTGCTCTCATGGTATGTGGCTACAACCTCCAGTGACTGTGCCCTTCCAAATCAGACTGAAAAGAATTCATTTGGCTTCACCAAGGTGAGAAATTGGGAGAAATGGTTGCTCTCCTGACATTTTGGCTTCCAGTTCCTATATCAATGGCCCCGAGAAAACTAAGCCAAGCAAACAGATCTTTATATTTTTTCAGCGAACTGCTCATTTCATCCTTGAGCAGAAACTGACCGAGCTTTATAAATGAGGGTGTGCTATTGGACAGACTCTAAACAATGGACTTTGCTTTGTATAGAATTATAGGGATATAGACCCTGTATAAAATTATGACCAGGTGAACACTGATCCAAATGAACAGTCAAATAGAATCATAGTGTGTTATTTTCTTGGATAAGCAATTAACATAGTTGAGCTATGCTTTTTGATCTTGCCCCCAGAATTTGAAATATACTCCACCCTCACTTCTTTTTTATCCTTAAGGCATGTATGTTTGTGTGTCAAAGTCTGCATACGTATAATTGTTCTGATAAAAAAAAAAACCTAATAGAAAATACAGAAAAGCTTCAAGAAAAATAATAGAAGCTACCGACGTTTTCTCCATTCAGAAAGAGTCACTATCGATGTTTTGAATTATATCTGTCACATCTTTGATATATTTCATATGTATCATGCATACTGTTTGGGAGACTGAGTTTTTCTATGTAAAACTATATCATGCATGAGATTGAGAGATAACAAGGACCATAAACTCCCCAAACCTCAAAGCAGGTACTCTTAGTATCACTATTAGGCTTTAGTTTTAAGCCTCTTTAATAGAAGCCCATCTCCAGGGAATTTGACCATATCTGATAAGGGACTATGTCAGCCCCTCTGGTTTGGGATTAGACTAATAGACCTTGTTTTCCCCTTTCTCCAAGACCCCTATACTTACCATGGACTTTTAAAAAGAAAGAATCTAGAAAGACAAGTGTTCTAAGAGCTAAGTGAGGCAGTTCAAGCAGGGCTTCTATGTAAATGCCAGAATTACTGGAGGTTTTTTTTGTTTGTTTTTTTTGACCACACTCAAAATCTACCCTCTTATCAGAATGGCCCATGGCCTAGAAGTGTCCTTGTCCTATGCAAAAGCTACTTTATGCAAGTGCAGAGAATAATCTTTGTACACACATACTCCAACCCAGGGATCCACACATGCCATTTTTGGTGAGCATTTTCTCAATTAATGAAATCTTTGAAGACTTGCTTTTTCATAGTTGCACTGTTTGGATATACCTTAATTTAATCCACTATTTTGGAGTACTGATTGCCCCCCACTTTTCCTCCTTTATATATAAGGCTACGATAAATGTTCGTGTACATTTGTCTTTAGGAATGTTTTCCCATCATCTCAAAAGACTAAGGATTTGGTTGCACTGACAACTAACAACAAATTTTTCTTATGTAAACTGTTAAAAATGGAGCATATTATTCTAAATGACCTAAACAGAATTATGCTGGTCTCAAGAGCAGATAAAATTAAAAATGGAAACACATAGAGAACTAATATTTGGAAACTTACTGGTACCAATTATATACAAGTCTTTTACAGAGAGGATGTTAATTATTGATTATTCAAAGTTGATGGAAAAAGAAGTTCCTATACTCTAGGTTTACACACACGTATTCAAACCAGTAAACTATCATTTAAATCAAACACAAATAATGGATACAAAGTGAGAATAAGATTAAGACAGTAGCATCACAGTAATATAGACTTTATTATCCAAACTTTTTGCAATCATTAAGCAGTTTTAAGTACCTAGTTGCTTTGACTCCCTAAAAATGACCAATGATTAAAAGAGAGAAGTCTCTGTGTTCCTTTTTTTTTTTTTTTTGTGATCTTTCTTTGCTCCTTTCAGAAGACAGCATGATTCTTTGGCTATTAGGTGGAAAGAGTTCAGAAACTCAAAATCTCAATCCTTCCGAGGGGGAAAGATGTATTGATTACATTTGGGGGGAAAGGGAGCAGCAGAGTATATACCAATGATGAGACAAGAATGGAAAATCTAAACATATAATCTCAGAAGAAAATTCCAAGCAACAAAACAAAGAGACAACCCACAGAATGGGAGAAGATATTTGCAAATGACACTACAGACAAAGCGCTGATTTCCAAGATCTATAAAGAACTTCTCAAACTCAACACTCAAAAAACAAATAAACAAGTCAAAAAATGTGCAGAAGACATGAAAAGACTCTTCTCCAAGGAAGACATACAAATGGCTAACAGACATGTGAAAAAATGTTCATCATCATTAGCCATCAGGGAAATTCAAATCAAAACCACACTGAGATACTACCTTACACCAGTTAGAATGACAAAAATTGACAAGGCAAGAAACAAATGTTGGAGAGGTTGTGGAGAAAGGGGAACCCTCTTACACTGCTGGTGGGAATGCAAGTTGGTACAGTCACTTCAGAAAACAGTGTGGAGGTGCCTCAAAAAATTAAAAATAGAGCTACCCTATGACCCAGCAATTGCACTACTGGGTATTTACCCCAAAGATACAGATGTAGTGAAAAGAAGAGCCATATGCACCCCAATGTTCATAGCAGCAATGTCCTCAATAGCCAAACTGTGGAAAGAGCCGAGATGCCCTTCAACAGATGAATGGATGAAGAAGATGTGGTCCATATATACAATGGAATATTACTGAGCCATCAGAAAGGATGAATACCCAACTTTTACATCAACATGGATGGGACTGGAGGAGATTATGCTAAGTGACATAAGTCAAGCAGAGAAAGCCAATTATCATATGGTTTCACTTATTTGAGGAACAGCATGGAGGACATTAGGAGAAGGAAGGGAAAAATGAAGGGGGGGAAATCAGAGGCAGAGACCAACCATGAGAGACTATGGACTCTGAGAAACAAACTGAAGGTTCTAGAGGGGAGGTGTGTGGGGGGATGGGTTAGCCCAGTGATGGGTATTAAGGAGGGCACATACTGCATGGAACACTGGGTGTTATACGAAAACAAGGAATCATGGATCACTACATCAAAAACTAATGATGTATTGAATGGTGACTAACATAATAAAATTAAATTAAATTAAAAAAAAAGAAAGTTCCAACCAATTGAAAGCTGATTTACATACTTAATGGTGTAGTAAGAAGCCTAAGTTTTCTGTCTGTGGTTCACCTGTTTATCTATCCATTCATCCATTCATCTATTCATCCATGCATATATTACCTGCCTACATTCAAAAGAATTTGAAGTGGTTTACTCACCGGATGTTTAACAAACTGTCTTGTTGAGAATTCATGACCATTGCTCTCTCTACTAGAGCACTGACCCTAACCAATACTTTTGAATCAAGTTCTAGAGTAACAATGATAGTTTCATTTAATCCTTCTATTTTTTCAGTAAATTATTTGTTTCAAATACTATTCAGAGAGCGGAAGATGAAAGATAGTGGAGAATACCTACTCCTTCCTCCTGCACTATTAACACTTACTTTTGACTCCCACATCTCAGATTTTCTCTTTTTCAAGCAGACAAGATGCTCGATATTTCTTTCTAGTTCATCTTAAAGATGGTGCATTAAAAAGTACTGGAAGAACAGGGTCTAAGAGAAAGCACTGAGTCATCAGCTTTTTTACTTAAGTGGTTTGAATCTTCAGACATATCCTTAATTTCTTGTGCCTGCATTTCCCAATCTGCAGAATAAGATGAGTATGTCTTACCTTCCTTTAGCACATGCTCATCCTGACTCACTTGCTAGGGTCTGTAAATTGCCTCATAACAAATGCATGTTTAGAAGAGTTATCCTAAATTTTAAAGGTTAAATGTAAAATGAATTGGCTGAACTAACAGAAGAGTTTTCTGGCATCAGGGATAGCAAAAGGGCAGCACAGAGAGGTTTGGGAGGAACCTAGAAAGTAGAGACAGCAGAACCTTGTTGGAGAAAGTGCTGGCTGAGACCTCTCTAAGCAGCTTTTTCTCTGGATGCTTCTCCCCATCACTGTAAGGTGGGCTGCTAATACCCCTTTTATCTTGCTCCTCAGGCCTAGTTTCTCTGGGAAAACAGTCAAAATAGATTCAAGCTATAGTGTGAATGTCTCCCTAGGGAATAACTTTGGAACTAGATCTGCCTGTTTCCTAAATAGGAAGGTAAATCATACTCCCAAGAGCATGGTGTCAATGCCAAATAATCACTCCAGGCTACTGAAAGTGGGAGAGCAGAGGACGAGATAGTTTCATAAGTAGATATAGTCATAGCCAAACCCTGGAAATAGAAAATACATATACAAGGGTTTGGTACAGTTAAACCTCATCCTAACAGACTCCACAGACATAAAATTTCCTTGAAACAAGCATTCCTTGCTACCTCCTCTCTTCCTGCAGCTTCTCAATCTTACACCCATGGTGCTATTGGGTTCTGTCTAAAAATACTGTAGCATATGTTTATGTAAAAATACTGCACCATGAAGATAATAAGGGAAGGCTCCCTTGAAAAGCACCATGGGATAGTGAAAAGAGAGTTGAGCTGAAAATGGGGAGATTTTGGTTTCTACTTTGGATTCTGCCTGTGATTACGTCTGAGAATATGACTAAGTCGGATGATCTTTCTAAACCTCAATTTCTTCATTTGCAAATTAGCAGTTTGGCAACATGCATCTAAAGCCCTTCTAGCTCTGCTGTCATGAGAGTCTGTGATAGTTGACAGTGAAGGCTCTTTTGTGCACTATGATCTATAAGTCTTGCTTATATTTTCTATTTTATGAATTTTTTCTTAGCATTCTTAAATTAAAAAGTCACTTATTGGGGGCATCCACAAATAGCACTGGGGTAAAATGCATTAAGAATAAGCAAACATACTCATTTATATTTCTTGAAACATCAATTCAAATTTTAAACTGAAGGAGTCTTTTTTTTTTATCATTAAAATGGAAGATAAAACTAGCTCATGAAGATACCTCCAACTATGAAAGGGCAGACAGAGGAACACTACTGAGACAAAGAAAGTGGCCTCAGAGAAAAAATGTTTTCTCTAATTATAAATTTATTAAAACCCAGTGGTTCTCAAAAGGGGAAATTTCACCCCAGAGAACATTTGGCAATGCCTGGAGATACTTCTGATTGTCACAACTGGTGTGAATTATTGGCATCTAGTGGCTAGAGGCCAGGGATGCTACTAATCATCCTATAATGCACAGAACAGCCCCCTTTAACATAGAATTATCCAGCCTAAAATGTCAGTAGCCCCAAGGTTGAGAAACCCTAATATAACCTTCTCAATTCTCCTGACCATGTTACATTAAGCTTGAAATGCCCAACGTGACACTGAAAACAGTAGCCTCACCAAAAAAATGTTTATTCTAGTTTTGCCTAGAAAGAAATCATCTCTCAGATGAAATTCTTTAAAAAGGAGTTAGGTAAAAAAATTACTTTTGTGGTATGCAAGCATTTATTCCTCTAGTCTGAGTCACAATCCAGCAAATTCAACTATTTTATGTCTCATATATTTCTATTTCCTGTCTTGATCTTTATTCTTTTTTAATGTCTAGCCAAAAAAGTACCTAATATTAGTTATGATCATATTGAGAAATATGACAATCCAGAAAGCTAGTCAGATTTCCAGGTATTCCTGAACACTGTCAAATCAGATGGTTATGAATGGAGAGCCACACTGTGGTTTTAAGTGTCCCTTGTTCCCAGTGTTCTCTGGGTCGATAGACTTTTGTGATGGACACCAGTTTTCTCTCTCTTTCAAATAAACACAGGTAACTGACATTTACAAAGAAGAAATTAATTATTCAACAATTGAAAAGGAGTTACTAAAAGCTCCTGAGATGAATACGGGGGATCATACTGACCCAAGATCAAATGTCCAATGTTACTCATTCCTGCTTTCAAACCTTTTGTCTTCTATTAATTACAGTGTGGGGGCTTGGATGCAAAGATAGCCACTATCAATTCATTCCTTTCCTGTATATGCATGTCACTCTCGTATCAAATGGAGTCTACTTCTTCACTCTCTTGAACCTAGGCTGGCCTGGGACTCCTTTGACTGTTAAAATACAGCAGGAAAGATGCTGTGTCAATTTGGGACCTGTTTGTTTTTTTTAAGATTTTATTTATTTATTTATTTGACAGTGAGAGAGAGAGAGACAGCACAAGTAGGCAGAGGGTAGGCAGAGGGAGAGGGAGAAGCAGGCTCCCTGCTGAGCAGAGAGCCCGATGTGGGGCTTGGTCCCAAGACCCTGGGATCATGACCCGAGCCGAAAGCAGCCACTTAACCGACTGAGCCACCCAGGTGCCCCAATTTGGGGCTTAGGCTTTAAGAGGACTAGTGGTTTTTACTTTCTCCCTCTTGGAACCCAGGCCCCATGTTGTGAGGAAGCCCGAGCAGCTGCACAGCCAGGTCCATCTGAAGAAGAACCAGGGCCTCTCGCCAACAGCCCAGTGGGGCTTCCCAGCTTACAGCCATCAATAATCACCCTGTGAGTGAGCCAGCTTAGAAGTGGATCTATCAGCCACATTGCACCACCCCAGGTGATACCATACAGAAAAGAGGCAAACTGACCATACCAAATCCTGCCCAATTACAATTCATGAGAGAGTAACTGTTTTGTTAGGTATAATTGACAAAATTGCCTATATTTAAGGTGTACAAGGTGACCTTTTAATACATGTACACATTTTGAAAAGATTATCACAATCAGGATAATTAACACATCCATCACCTCACATAGTTATCTGGTTGTATTTTTCCTCTTGTGAGAATAATTAAGATCTACTCTTAGAAAAATTTAATTATGTAACACAGTATTGTTAACTATAGGCACCACACTCTACCTTAGATCTCCAGAACTTATTCATCCTACATATCTAAAACTTTGCACCTTTGACCAACATTTCCCCATTTCCCTCACGTCCCAGCCCCTGGTAACCACCCTTCTACAATCTGTCTCTATGAATTCAACTTCTTTTAGATACCACATGTAAGTGTGATAATACAATATATGTCTTTTTGTGTCTGGTTTATTCCACTTAACAAAACATCCCCCAGGTTCATACATGTTGTCTCAAATGACAGGATCTCCTTATTTTTATGGCTGAATAATATTTCATTATATATATATTGTTCTTTCTTTCTCTCTCTATACACATACACACACACACACACACACACACACACACATTTTCTTATACATTTTCTTTATCCATTCATTTATCAGTGGACTCTTAGGTTGTTTCCATCTCTTGGCTACTGTGAATAATGCAGCAATAAACATGGGGATACAGATATCTCTTCCAGATACCGATCTCATTTCCTTTGCATAAATACCTAGAAGTGTGATTGCTGGGTTATATGGTAGTTCCGTTTTTAATTTTTTGAGGAACCTCCATAGTTTTCGATAACGAAAGTATCAGTTTATATTCCCATCATTAGTGCACAAGAGTCCTCTTTCCTCCACATCCTCACCAATACTTGCTTATCTTTTGTCTTTTTTTATAATAACCATTTTAACAGGTGTTAGGATGACAACTCACTATGGTCTTGATTTGTATTTCCCATATGATTATTAATGTTGGGCACCTATTCATATATCTATTGGCCATTTGTATATCTTCTTTTGAGAAATGTCTATTCAGGTCCTTTGCCCATTTTAAAATCAGGTTATTTGTTTTCTTGCTATTGAGTTATTTGAGTTCCTTATATATTTTGTATTTAGCCCCTCATCAGATATATGGTTCACAAATATTTTCTCCTGTCCCATTTGGCTTTGTTTTAGATCACTGAATTTTGGAGTAAGTTTTATGCAATACTTGAGTACCCAAAGCATACATCAAAGTCTAAACTTAAAAAAAAAAAAAGGGATCCCTATTCTCATTAACATCATATAAAGAATAACTACATTTCTATGAATAGCAAATGACTTATGATTTATTGTTTTTCTTATAAACTAGACTCTTTGGGAGCTTTGAGATGGTCAAATATACAAACTATACTAATTTCATAATCTACTGATAAGTACATGACTTTTGCTGTAGAGTACATGTAGTTTTCACCAGGATTCTAGGACCAAAATGTTCCACACTCGGCTTTGGGTCCTCTCTGTGGTGGCACAGGCAAATCAAGGACATGGCACTATGTGAATTTGGAATCCTTTACCTTTTTAGAGGCAATTGCTACCATCACCCTGACTCACTCCACTCAACAAAGGAATCAGACTGAATCATGTCCTGTGGAAAGGCACAGTTAGAAAAAGTTGGTACAGGGATGTGATATGAAACCAGCTGAATTTCTCTTTGTAGAAAGCAGTCACCAGTGGTACTCTCTGCTGACTTTTTATTTCATGTTCACCAGCCCTAAGCGGTAAGCATTTAATTAGATGTCTTGAAATATCAGCTAATGCCTTATATTTTAAATACAACTTAAGGAGCTATATTAGAGTGAAAGCAACAAGAAATTTAGAAAATGTTTCTTCATCTTGCTTTGTAAGAATGTTCAAACATTAATACTTTTTATAAATTCTAGTTAGTTGTCCTGATGTCCTTTAAAGAAGGATTCAAACTTATAAAGGTTTACTTTATCAGGAACTACAATCAAATCTGACTGCTACAGATCTGACTGCTCTAATTTTTATCAAATGCAATAGCAAATCTAGAGGCCAGAGGTCATAGACTATAGTCTTATTTATCTATATCTGAAACTCATGTACTTTAAAAAAGATAGAATACTCAATGAGAATATTTGAAGTAGACTTTTAATATAAACATGCAAACTGCATTTACTTTTTGAATCACAGCTTCTTGAATTTGGGAGGCACAGGCAAAACTAAAAAGAAAGTAGCTTATGTCAGGAAAATGCATCCTATTCACTTTCTCACAACAATGGCTAGAACCACTGATGTCTTGAGCAGCAAGTTTTTCTGTTGATTTCTTTGTGGCCTCTATGTGACCTGACAGTTATTTGAAGAGATGAAAACAGAAAAGTGGAATTCCACCCAGCTGAAGGAAAACATTCACAATGAATGTCACTAGACTTTTATTTCAGGGACAAGAATTTGATGTTTCATAAAGCTTTGTGAAGTGTGGTCACTCTAAGAGTCGGAGTAGTTTGAAGGGAAACTTACAACTTCTCAAGGCAACTGAGAGAGAGGTCAGCAGAGTGGTTTGGACAAATGGAAATTTCTGCTGAACCAATCAACTAGAAAGGGGTACTAAAATAAAATTGGTCATTTGAATGCACCTCACCCCACATGAACTAATCTTATTTTATATGGATTAGCTTACCTATGCCTTCCATAGATTAGTTATGTGTACATCACAGAAACATATTTAAATCCATGAATGCATGACCATTCAATGTCCAGTTTAGAAATAAAAACAATATACATTATGATTAAGTATAATAAATACTGTCTATTCAGTACTTGAAAGAGCCTTTTACCATGATAATATGCATGTGTGTATTTGTATATCTGTGAATATTTTGTAAGAGAGCCAATTTCTCTTGTTTTTCATTTTTATTGTAGTAAGAACATTTTAACATGAAATCTACTCTTTTGCCAATTTTTTAAGTGTATAAATACAGTATTATTAACTACAGGCCTACTGCTCTTTTAATCAGTTTTCTCACATCATTATAATGAGCAGAATGTAACAGTTTCATAAAATCAAGGAAAACACCTCTTCTCTGATTAAATTTGGTATACAATCCTCTGGGATGAGACCATGAATAGAAATGGTATTAGCCAGATATGGAAGGAGGGTGATGCGTGTGAAGGAGTCCAGTGTCTCACCTGGTGAGTGAATGAGTATTGGGGAAGGCAATGAGAGCAGGAACTCTAAGAGCATGGGCTCTGACTGAGTTTAAGCCCCATCTCTCCCACCTTAGTAGCTGTGAGCCCTTGTGCAACTTTACAAGCCATTGTATCCTTGCTTATAAGACAGATAAAAGAGTAGTACTTACCTATGGGTTTGCCTGGATGATTAAATGAGAAGATGCATGTGTGAAGAATATTACCATATAAATATTTAGAGCCTTTCCCCCTTCTTTACCCAGCAAAGATAGTATGTGAGTCAAGACAGGTTAGGTTTTCTATGACAATAAACATCCTCCAACTTTCATACAGCCCCTCCATGCTAACTTCTCGGCAGACGGGTTCTCTGGAGAGAAGTTTCTGAGGAGCTATCCTCCAGCTCTTAGTTCAGCATTTCAGCTCCTTTGATCTTCTGGCCCCTCTAGGTCAACATGTGCTTCTGTAATACCTAGCAGAACAAAAGGCTAGAGAGTCAAGCCTCAGTGGTGATATGAAGATGGAGGCAGAGATTGGAGGGATGTATCTACAGGCCAAGGAATACCAAAGATTACCTAGACCCACCAGAAGCTGGAACAGGCCAGGAAGGATACTCTTTAAAGAGCCAGAACATGGCTCCGCTGATACGCTGGTTTCAGACTCATGCCCTTCAGAACCCTGAGAGAATAAATTCCTGATGTTGCAAGCCACCCTGTTTGTGGTAATTTGTTGCAGAAGCCCAAAGAAACTAATACATATTTCAAGGCCATGTCTCTGGAAATCTCCCAACATTTCCCTCTTTCTATCAAGATGGCTGTCACATCTCCAGGCATCATGTCCATATCCAAGAGAAAAATGATAGAGAAAGGTTGTCACAAACACCGTCTGGACCTTGAATTAGAAGAGTTAAAGCTTTCCACTAAAGGACCCGCACCCCCCCCCCAAGCAGGCTTCCCTTATTTCTTCCCTAGCTAGATTGATAGCATGAATACTCCTAGTTCAAACTAACCCTGAGAAAGTGAAGGAAACAATCCCCAAGACTGACTTGGATCCATCAGGAGTCATTGCTTGGTAACAGGACATTCCTGTCTCAAACAAAAATCTGTGTTCTACTAAGCAGGAGAGAAGAGGATAATGAATATTGGGTCGGATTAAGGATCTTTCAGATACGTTAGCTGTTCTTACGATCTGAAAGTGGTGGGACTCAAGGAAGGCATGAGAGGGAGAATTTGTTTAAATTAGAACTTTAAGTTAGAACTCTTTAAATTAGAACTCTCTAAGTTAGAACTTCTCAAATAGGACATCAGAGTAAATTAGTGTACCACCCAGATGCTGTAGACTATCACTGCTGCTCCAGAAACCAGGGGCTGGTCACATCTAGCAGCAAGGATTAATCTAATTAGTCCAGGAGTCCATTGGAATATTATTTTTTGTGTGCATGTAGTATTATGTGAACAAGCATTTTTAATTGCTCAAGGATGGCAGGCCCTTCATCTGAACTCTTGGGAGAACCATAAAGCAGTCTAGAGCTTTGAAAAGGAAAAGAAAAGAAAGAGGAGTGAGAAGACAAGAAGGAATAAAGTCACCTGACCCCTTCAATGCCTTCTGTGGTATATTTTCACATGCATAGCCCCAGTGAATTACCCTCCTAGCATCGTAACCCCTGTACATTCTCCTTCCACCTTGATGCTGTACTTGAACATGTGATTTGCTTTGGTCTTTGGGACATCAGCAAACATGATCTATGAAGATGCTTGTTAAGTGCTTGGGAATTGGGGCTTACATTCTTGGAATACTTCATTACCATGTAAAGAAGCTGGCTGGGGACACATGACTCAGCCAAGGGCCAGCACCAACCATCAGATATGTGAGTGAGACCATCTCAGACCATTAGCCTCAGTCAAACCAGCAGATGACTAGAGCCTAGACATGGTAGCAGAAGAGCCACCCAGCTAAGCCCAACTCAAACTGCAGAACTGTGACCAAGAAAATGGCTGCTGTTTCAGAAAACTGAGAGTAATAGGTAATACCATGTAACTAATACATCCCTCCAACCTTATTTCCTACCATTTTCCCTTCCCTCACTCCACCTTTGCCCAAGGTCTTCTCACTCCTCCTTGAACAGGACAGGCTTATTTTTGCCTCAAGTCCTTGACCTGGGAGTGTCGCCTCTAGCACTGAAGCTCAGGTCCCTTCGTGGTTCATGTCCACACTGCATTCAAGACTGATCACATACCACCTTCTCCAGGAGGCCTTAGTCACCACTGCATCTAATATGTCACATACCAGCCCCCATACATTCCTTTCCTATTTGCTTTTTCTACTTTATTTATCTTGAGATCTTCTTTTGAAAACATCTGATGTATTTCTTGGATTACTAGGTTATTTTTTGTCTCCTTCACTAAAACATAAGCTCCAAGAGGACAGAGACTGTAGCTGTCATGTTCACTGCTCTATTACCTATGGCTAGAATAGTTTGGGCATATGGTGGATGCCTCAGTAACATGTTTTGAATAAATTAACAAATGAATAAATAAATGAAATTTATTAAATATGGATTTGGGTAGGACCAGAGGGAATGAGAAGGTGATATTCAGAGCAAGGACTCAAAGCATCCTTAAATGGAATTGCATTCCTAATAATTTTCATATAAGTGCAGTTTTTACCCTTTGACTTTTTAAATTGACACTGAATTTTAACCTCCTGCTCAGTGCAGAGCTTTTACAGTACATTCATAATACTTTTATTTCATTCTAATTAAATATTTAGCTACTTGTTTGCTATAATTTATAAATCAAGTTCTAAAGAAAGACTGCTATTTTAAATAAACTTTTTTCTTCGTGTGATCATATTCTTCCTAATAAAATGCCTAATTATTTTTTACAACTTCTTGAATGTAAAATTTCCAAGTAATTATGAAATTATATTTTACTTGTATTGGAAAGGCTTTATAATTCTCCACAGTCTTAACTCAGACTTATTCAACAAACATCTTTAATATTAATAAAATATAATAATTCATTATTTCTATATATGGTAATTGCATTCCTTAAAATTCTAACTCTCCTGAAAGGATATAAAATAAACACAAAATAAAGACCTCTGAGAACCCATTACACATATCAAACCACCTGTGGATTAAATCCCATGCTTGTTCTACATATATGATTTCATTCAAAACTGCTTTATCTTTAATGTGAACAACAGTTTAACATTTTGTTATCTGAATCTTTAGTCCCTGGCAGACCATAAGCAGAAAATTGTAAGGAAAGGGAATTTGGGGGTCTTTTAGGAAAAAGCAGACTGTTCATTGCACTCTACTCTGCCCTAGGTCCTTTAAATTGTTCCTGTCCATCAAAACATATCCTTTGTATATAAATGACCAGTTAGAGTCACCGATGGTCACTTACACTGAATGAGACTGCCTCCTGTTCACCATTTCTAATCTACTAGATTTGTATCTTTTTTATTTTTTGAGTACAGCTGACACACGTTACATTAATTTAAGGTGTACAACACAGTGATTCAACATCTTAGGTTGCGCTCACCACAAGCATCGCTACTGTCTGTCACCATACGACCCAACTACTCAGCCATAAAAAAGGAGGTGATCTCGCCATTTGCAACAACACAGATTGACCTAGGGGGTAAAATTCTAAGTGAAATAGATCAGACTGAGAAAGAGAAACATCAGATGATTTCACTCATATGTGGAGCCTAAAAAAACAAATGACAAAACAAATAGCAGAATCTGCTTTTGCACCTTTACTGGCTCTGCATCCTGATACCCATGTCTAGTTGCCCTGGTGCCTCTCACAGTCTTCTGGCTTAACCATTAAGTCTCTCTCTTTCTCTTCTCTCTCTCACACACATATACACAAGTGAACATGTGCACACACATGCATGCACGCACGCACACACACACACTTTTGGTGCTTCCCTTATACATTCAGTAGGACTAATGATAAGAGGAAGCCCATCTCAGGAGTTTAGTTTTCCAGGACCCACAGCAGTCACAATATTTTTTCCTTCCTTTTTGAGGAGGGGACAACAGATTATAGCAGAGAGAAATTGTGCTTCACATACATATATATTTGTATATTTACCATGTATATGGTAGAGGCATATATGCTACAAAAACAAGTATGAATTGGGTTTTATTCTACAGGTTTTTTTGTGTCTGCTCTTACCATTGACCTTGCCTATGTTAATCATAGTCACCCAGAACAATTCAGTATAGGGATAAACATATCTGAACAACATTCATGGTGACCAGCATTAGTGGTGTGCATCTTTGTGCTATGGCAAGCAAAATGCCCCCCCCCCTTTTTTTAAACCAGAGCAATTGTTACAGGTCAGCTAAACTGAATGTCATCCTTACTGACTTATTTGTCAAAGACAACATGCACTGGGTGGTTTGGTCCATGAGACCTTCTCTGAAGACATGAAATATTATTTTCAAACTCACCACCATGCTTTGCATGGGCACTGACTAATTTATAGCTGGCATCCAGCATAACATACAAATACTAGAAAATGTACCAGGAGAAAGATCACATGACATGAGCTCAGCCCAATTATTGGTTTGTGAACCTATACACAAATTGCAGCCTGTCATTTCACACAATTGAGATGGAAATCTCAGCTTGAGCAAATGAGAACTTTATGCTTTTACAGTACAATTTAAGGATGTGACAGAATTGTTACAAGACACATGCTTAACAGCACGGACTCTTCAATTCAACAGAAAAAGAAGGGAGCAGTTTCAGGAAGAGATCAGAAGCAACATTTGACATGTTATCAAGGTGGGAAGGAACATTTCTCTACCAAAGTATAAGTCTGTAGAAAGAATAAATGAAATACGTAGTCTCCTTTAGAAAGGTTTATAATATAAGCAGTTAGATATGAAGAAATTTTTGATTTTTGGAAACTCAGTTCCCTTACGTTGCATAAATTACACATCTTTGTGTGACTTATCATTATTTTTTAAGTGGACAAAGGACGAGATGAAACACACTATGGGGCCTTCATTAGAAGTTTGCGTATTTTACCTAAAATCAGTGCAGTCACCTTCACCCATACACTCACTGTCCTCTCTATGTTACCATCTATTCTCCCCCCCATTCCAACACACATTCTGCTTTTTTTTTTTAATCTTTTCTCTTTTCTTCCCCTCTTTCACCCTCTTTCAAGGCTATATGACTTTGTAAACTCCTCTTCTCCTTCTGAGTTTCCTCTCTTTTGTACAAATAATAACTACAATTTATTGAACACTCACTAGATGCTCAGTTTTGCCTATAGTGGCCCACTGATGTTCGCAACAACACTATGAGGTAGATACTTTATTTATGTCCATTTTACCAATGAGGAAATAAATTAAGTAATTTGCTTAAAATAATACAGCTACTAAGTTGCAGAACTGAGATTTCAACCTATCTCTATCAAATTCCAAAGCTCTTGGTCTTCACCAGTAGGCTTTAAAGACAATCCTCACGCTATACTATGGCAATAAATTAAGCCAAAGCAAGGTACATTACTGAGCATGTATTAAGCGCAAGACGCCATTCCAACCGTTAGAGGTGAAAGTGCCGCATGTAAGAAAAAGTCCCTTTGTGTCTTTCAGGGTCCTGTCGGGAGACAGAAACCAGACCAGTTACTTATTAGAGAGAATATCATATACAGAACATACAGCAGAGTTAACTAGCTACAGAAGAGCTGAGAAGACATAATAAGAGAAATGCTCAAGTATCAAATGGAGTAAGTCACAGATTCCACCCCTAGAACTGAAGGATCAGAGGGAAAAGTTTAGAATTTTCAACCTTGGAATTTTGGAGACCCACAGATTGGTCCCTCAGACCTCCAAGGAGAAATCAGCCAGTGGGCGCTAATGCCTCAGCTCACAGAAAGTCTGTGTGGCCCTGGGAAGCAGAGCTCTGAGAAGGGAGGCCTGGCCTGCTAGTACTCGGTCTGTGGGAGGGCACAATGTCAGTGCTTCCTTGAGCTGGAAAACTGCAAATGTCAATCAAGTGCTCCTACCAGGATGAGCTGCCGCAGCTGAGATGTGTTCCTAGGGGGACAGAAAGCAAACGGGAAGGAAAGTGTTCCTTTTCCCCTTCAAGACTTCACCTCCCTCCAGTGACCCTAATGGCAGAGCCTAACCGACAGCTGGAAGGGCAAAGCAGACACATGATGGAACAGTCTCAGGGCCAGCATCACAAACTAGAGCGTAAAAGGGAGTGTGTGAAGCTGAGAGACAGGGGCTTATTAATTAGTATACCCTTGCAGCTTACAATCTAGTAGAATGACTTATGCAGACGATATACAAGGTATCACAGAACTGCCAGGACACATTAAAAAACAAACAAACAAACAAACAGGAAGGTATGAATCTCATCCCATGAACTCTATAGTTTATAGGACCTATCAAATATATTCCCTTTAAATACATTTAAATCCAATTCTGGGTTCCACTGCAGTCATTACAGCGGCTCCTCCTTTCCCTAGGGCTTTGCAAACATCATTTGCTGTACTGTTGCCTCCAGGAGGTTTGTGCTGGTTTCTCCTGGGAAGCCCAGGTTCCCCCTCCTCCCTTGGAGACACCAGCATCATGCCTTCAAAGAACTTTGGTCATTACAAAAGACAGAAACCACCAACTGACTTCAGGCAGCTTCTGCTTTTAGCTCTACGAAAACACTCTGAAGAATAAAAATACAAATGGGCTGTCTACCTGCTTAGAAAAAACTTGGGGAAAGCAAATAAAAATTAATATTTAAATACACTCGCCGGTCACACAGACACAATGCCTATGGTTTCAGAACAATTTATTACTATTCAAAAACAAAGAAGTGTGAAATGGTGAACGTGCCTGTTTTGTAGCATGTCCCACTTTGTACCTACTGTGAGTTGTCCCTGAACATATCAGCCCCCAGGGGATGGGCCCTGAATCTAGAATATTCCTCCTGCTGTGCTGTGATAAAAAAAAAGGGGGGGGGGGAGGGGAGTATGAGAAACCTCCTTTGTGGTCTTACCTGTTCATCTGTGAATATTACTGAGAAAAGAAAAACTCTATTGTTTTAATCATCATTACTATTTTCAGGATGTATAAATCACTAGTTTCACTAGGGGCTAAACATTCTCAAACCACAGTATTACTGGTGTTCATGACAATACTTCCAACTCCCTGCTGTTTTCCTCAAAGCAGAGCAGAGGTAGCCTGAAACTCAACTTAATTTCCAGTCCTAGTTTCAAGGTCCTCGGAGATAATGAATGTGTTATTTGATTTATATAGTAAATGTTATTTGCCAGCATGATTTGTGCTCTTGAGATCCTGGGTACACTGTAGAGTTTCGGCCGGTGTTAAGAGTGTTGCCTTGAGAGCCTCTCTTTAGGAAGTGTCTTGAGAAAGGAGGCTTACGATCGGCAACACAGGCCCAGCGACACCTATGAGTGGCAGGTGTGAGGACTTCTAGTGCTGCCGTGAACACTGAGAAATCTCTTTCTGAGGGACTGCCTGTGGCTTTGCATCTCTGACTTGGCCATCTCAAGTGTTAAATGAGACGTGAAAGTGTTCATGCTGTGGGTTTGGTCTCTACTACACATGACTTACTGCTGCACCCCAAGGATAACTGGGAATAATAATAGTAATAATAAAAGAATATTGTTGCTGCTCCACCTCAGAGCTGGGAAATGGGACCACATAGCATTACCAGAAACAAAACCACAGTCCAGATGCTTCGGGACTCTTTTAGTACACTGCAAACAAGATCAAGATCATAATCCAAAGAGGTGGTTCTTTCTACCAAGTTTTCATATTTTGAAAACTTCTCCCCCAACATCATGAGAAATCCCAATAAGAAAAAGGAGGGTACATGATCCATCTCTGCCCACTTTGTCACTCACTAGATTCTCAAACCCATTCCATCTGTCACATACATTACTTCAAGGGATACACCAAAGAAAAAAAAAATTGGGTTCCCATAAAAAGAGACAGTCATGAAAATGATTTTCTTCAATTTATCCTGACATAACAGAAAATGTAACCATCCATTCAAAGTACCAGCCTAGTGCCTCGGTATATATGTGGAGTCCAAAAGAAAATTAATAACGCTGCAAGACTTTTCAAAGAATTATGTACAAAGAAATTTTACTTGATGTTCTTGATAACAAGCAAATGCATCGTGATCAGCAATCCCTGGATCCTCTCTCCACGTCCTTTTTTTTCCCATAATAGAACAGTGCACCTTGTAATACGGTTTTTTTCCCTCCTACCATCCCTCAGTGGCACCCAGGAAAAATAGTAAATTAAAGTTTGTGCCCATGAATTACGAAGATCTTTCCGACCTCTCTGAGGCAAAGAGATTTATGTGATGAAACCAGTAGCTTTTTGCAACCTGTCTTACAGTGTGCATTGTCTGCACAATAAGGTATGTCTTCCTTTCTTCCTCTATGTTAGCTAGCCTCTAAAGGTCACAAAAGCTAAATTCAACTATAATGACATCCAGTAACATCTCTATTGCCCAGAGACCACTAGCCGACTCTAATGCAATGCATTCATTAATGCAGAGTGGCATTTCTCTTAGCATTTATTATGCTCTTGTGCATAGACTCAGATCAGTTTACGTTTGCTCTGAAGAATAAGCTATCCTAAACTAAACAAAAATGAAGGTGTTAATGATGATGATGATGATCATCAGCAGCAGCATAAAACTGGGTTTGACTTTGCTGCTGTTTTAGCTTGGGTAGGAAATTTCAGAAAAAATTACCCAATAGATGACTTTGTTTTAACCCTAAGAGCCAAAACTTCTGTGTAGATAAAAAATATTTATTCCCATGGAAGCAGATTATTACCTTACATAAAACTCTAAATTGAATTCCCAAGAGGGCTATTAGTCTAGGTGCTCATTAACCTGTAGGAACCCAAAAGTCCCTAGAACTGCAAGTCTGTTGTAGTCATGCCATGGGCACTAGGAGTAACTTAAAAACAGTGTTGGAGTCCTCTCCCAAAGCATTAAGAAAAAAAGGGGGGGAGCTATCTTTCTTGATGTTGTTATTTTCCCTCCATCCTGAAACCAGTAATTCCTTTTGTTCTCTGTGCAACCCAACCTCTTGAGAGGACTGAGCCTTGTTGGCTGAGTTCTCACAAAGACTAAAATTAACTGTAATCACCTTTGTACAGTATGTTATTTGAAATCCCATAATGGCATAATGCAAATGGAAAACCTTCTTCTTTCCGTTCTTCCTAAGACCAAAGACCAAATAAAAATTAAAAACAACCCCTTTCCCTTTCCAATGGGGACTCTTTCATAGTGAAATGGAAAGATTCTGGCCTTCCTTTGCTGCAGCAGCTCCCACGCCTACCTAATTTAATGACACTGTAAAACTCTAGTAGTTGCACTCCTCAGATAACACATTAAAGTGTAGCTCTGGGTGAGAAATAACCTGACATCAAAGCCTCTCAAGAAAAACACATTCATTAGACATGAAAACAGCAAGAGAGGAGAGCTCAAGTTTGCCCTCGAAAGAAACGTGAAGTGTCAAGATTCTGAGGTCACACTAAATCCTAGAAAGCCATGAAAGACTGTCTATATTTGATAATGCTGCTTTGCTGCGAAGAAGCTGAGTACTTATAACATTATGTCACATTTAACCCGAATCACAGGCTATGGTCTTCGCTGAACACCTGTGCTTAAGTTCCAACCCATCACGTGCCCGGAGGAGAAATGGAAATTGCAACATCTGCTAATGATGTGACTTTCAATCCTGCCATGAAAAGAAAGAGCTAATGCAACAAACTTTCCTCTATGGAGAAAAAGAAGCCATTTAAATAATTCCAAGCTTCTGAAGGATCTATGAGATAAGGCACAGACTGAGATGAGTGAATTCACTATTTCCTTAACTTAGTATAGAGGAGGCAGGTGGTCTCAGAGCCAAGGATCCTACTTTTCATTCCCATGTATATTTCTGGCTCATTAAAACATCCAAGAGCAACCAACTCATTGTTGCTTGTCTTGGTTTTCCATTTATTAAATTCTAAAATGCATGATGTTGTGGTGGTTTCTAAGTCACACCATCCTTCCAATAGGCCCATGGAGCCCTATTCTGACCGTCATAAGCCTCTAAATAGTACATAGAAAACCCAAATATGAAACTGGTGTTTTAGCTAAGCTGGAACTATGGTTCATAGGTCTCCCTTCCTTGTATGGTTCAGGTTAGGGTTGCCACAGAGGAATGTGCATGAGATTTGGAAGTGGGGTGTAGTGGTGGGCATTAAGGCCAGAAGAAGCCTCTAAAATTCATGCACTCTGCTGATGATTTGATGGCTCGCCTTGTTGCATTGGGCAACAGCAACCTGGGCCAGCAACCCTCCCACCAAATTTCTCATTTTTTCTAGGCACACACGCAGCTCTGCAAGCAAGGGGCCCCAGACCCTTCTGCAGATCTTCTCCATCATCCAGGTTACGTGTAGGGCGAGACTAATGTGAGTGCCAGCTTGCTCTTGTACATTCCATTCGTCCCAGCCAGTTCCAGTATGTCCCTGCTTTACATCCAGCTTGTTCTTTCCCACTGCCTGTCCTGGGGACCTACAGTGATTACAGCCTATTCCTCTTGCAGAAGCAAGAGCTTGCCTTAGTGCTCTGGTCAAAATATTTGTGTCCCCCACTAAATTCACAAGTTGAAATCCTAGTCCCTGAAGTTGATGTTATGAGGAGGTGAGGCGTCTGGGAGGTGATTAGGTCACGAGGGCTCTCATTAGGCCATTCTGGGCCATCACAGAAGAAGTCCAGAGGGAATCCTGACTGTGAGAGGCAGAGTGAGAAGGCAACAGCTATGAACCAAGAAGAGGGCCCTCCTCAGAACACAACCATGTAGGTGCCTTGATCTTGGACTTCCCAACCTCCACAACTATGAGAAATAAGTGTCTGTTTTTGTAAGCTATCCAGTCTGTTGTATTTCATTACAGAAGTCTAAACAGATTGAGACACTTCGATTGTTTTTTTTTTTTTTTCGCTTCATGTTCCCTAGTTAGTGCATCTCTGATCCTCCAACCATCCCTTCTGGACTTAATTTCTGGCTTTTCTCATAGTATTATAATGCCTAATCTCTGTAATAAATCACTCATTTTTAGGTCTTTTGTTCCCCAACCAAACTCATAATTTTGTGAGTCAGGAACTTGGGCAGAGCTCCAGTGGGTGATTCTTCCACCTGCAAGTGTTGACTGGGTCACTAGACAGTATTCAGCTGGTAGTTGGACTAGACTGGAGAGTCCCAAACAGTCTCAGTCACATGAATGACACCTTGGTAGGGGCATCTGGAAGCTGAACCATACTTGCCCCCTCCACATCTCCATGGAACCTCTCCCACAGGATATCTGAAATTCCTACAAGCAGCCTCAGGGCTCCAAGGGAGCAGGAAGCTGCCAGGCCTCGTAAAGGCTAGCCTGAAGCAGGCATAACATCCCTTCCACGGCACTTCACTGGTTAAAGCATCCTCAGTGAAGGAACAGAACAGGGAGCCAACATCCTGATGGGAGGGATGCCAAAGAATTTTCAGTCATCTTAAATCCACTACCAAACCAACTGGCCTTGTTTGTGCTAAAGCCAGTGCGGTTACAATTATGCCCGTCCTCGTATTTCCTCCTCATCCCTTTTGCTGCCTTTTCCCGCATTTATTTATTTATCTACTCATTTAGTTATTTCATGTGATCCTTAAGATTGCCAAACCCTTTCATGTGGCCATGTTACTTCCCAAATAAGATTATAAGCTCTTTGAGAACAGAACTGGATTCTCTCCCATACCTATCTGCTATCTCCAGTGTCCCCAAGTCTGTGGCCTGTGGGAAGCTCCCAGATACAGGAAACCCAGGCTATGAGAGCGGGGCCTGGGAATCCAACGGGGTAGAGTACCAGTGGCCGAGGAACTGGAAGCAAAGTGGAATGTTTGATGTAGTGAACGTCCTATCATGGTAACCAACTGCCACAGAGCCAGTCAATGGTACCCTCTCACACATCAGTCTAAAGATCCTTTTAGACCAACTATGAGTGTGGAAATACTCTCCTTAAAAATTTTTTATAGTTAAAAAAAAAACCTGTATATAATTTTAAATTAATCTTCACCATGAGCCAGAGTTTTAAAAGCAATGGGTAAGAAACGTCTTTAAAAAAAACAAAACAAAGGGGCTCCTGGGTGGCTCAGTCAGTTAAGCGACTGCCTTTGGCTCAGGTCATGATCCTGGCGTTCTGGGATCGAGTCCCGCATTGGGCTCCCTGCTCGGCAGGGAGTCTGCTTCTCCCTCTGACCCTCCCCCACTCATGTGTGCTCTCTCTCTCTCTCTGTCTCTCATTCTCTCTCTCAAATAAATCTTAAAAAAAAAAAACTTTTGATTTTGAAATCATTTTAAACATACATAGAAGTTGGAAAAATAGTACAAAAGAGTTTCTGTGTACCCTTCACCCAGCTTCCTCAAATAATAACATCTTACATAGCCACAGTAAAACGATCAAAACTAGAAAGTTGTTTCTGCCATAATTCTATTCAGTAAACTATAGACACTGTTTGGATTTCACAAGTGTTTATATATTCCTTTATTTTTATGTGAGAGATTGTGAAATGTCACCACATGTATAGATTCATATAACTACGACCACAGTCGGAATGCAGGACTATTTCATGACCCCCCAAAATTTCCACATGCCACCCTTTTATTGTCAGATCCTCCACCACCCCGATCACAGACAATACAACATACAGTGGTGCAGCGGGAAAAGGATAATAGCCATGCACAGTTCCACTGAGAGCAGAGAAGAATAAGAAAACAGCCATCAACCCACAACAATGAAGTAGCTATATAGGGTGAAACTTCTGAGGTCCCCACACCCTGGCAGTGGAATAAATTCTTTAATTAGACCATAATTCTGCTTTTTGGGAAAGTCACAGTTGGACTCCTACAGGAAGCCGACTCTGACAGAGATTAGCACCAGGAGGTTACTGGAAAATGCTCTTGGAAATAACTCCTGTGGAGAAAAGCCAATGAGCAGAACGGAGAAGAGAGGCAGATCTCCAACCACAGTCTCACGGGAAGCTTCAGCCACCCCGTGGGGGGTTCTAATGGTGGGCTGCCCCTTTAGCACTGTCCTGAGGTGGGACACTGGCCTTTTATTCTCACGCTGAATGGCCCCTAGATCTGGGAAGCTGCTATGTCTTTGGGCAAGGCAGCAGAGGGTTGCTGGCCATCAGCACTCCCAATAACAGGGGTAGGAAATTTTATGATCTGGAACGGAGGCAAAAATGGAGCATCCCATCATCTTTCCCTATTCCATCCTGCCCCCAAAGAAGGACTGTCTTTAGATTTTGGGTTTCTGGACCATGAGGGCTCTGAAAACCTTACAGAGAGTACAGGGCACTATCCAGACATTCTGGACTTTGAGCCAGATGGGGTAACACTTAGGAGGAGGAAGGTAGTCTATATGTGGGAGTAAGAGCATGAAAGTGTAGTTGGAGACCAAGCGGGTAGACCTTGGCAGAGACAGGTGTCTCCCCAGCAGAACTGCATGTTCCCACTTTGGGAATGCAGAGTTTCTGGGAACTGGCTTTCCAGGCACAGACTTCACTTATATCCCCTACTACCAGCAGTTAAAGTGGCCCTGTGTCTATTTCTGTTCATTGAAATAAAAGCAAAAGTGATGTATACCATACACAACCCAGGTCTTTCAAAACCTCCCAGCACTGCTTCTCCAAGCTCCTTCCCCTTCTGCCTGGGTGCAATGAATTTAATTCCCCAGGCAACTTTGGAAACCATGTGTTGAAGGCAACAGAACCTCAGTCAGCCTGGGTCCCGGGGAATGGCATGAAGGAGAGCCTTCTTCCACCCTGTTTACCTGCCAGGTACTGTTTCATGAACAGCCCTCACACTGCTTTGATGTTTTTATCATGATGGCTAGCTCGACATGATCTAATACAACATATCCACACGTGCGCACACACACACAAATAGCTTAAAACGTAATTTTTAAAAGTTTTTTTTTTAAGATTTATTTATTTGACAGAGAGTGAGAGGCAGCGAGAGAGGGAACACGAGCAGGGGGAGTGGGAGAGGGAGAAGCAGGCTTCCCGCGGAGCAGGGAGCCCAATGTGGGGCTCGATCCCAGGACCCTGGGATCATGACCCGAGCCGAAGGCCAACGCTTAATGACTGAGGCACCCAGGCATCCCTAAAACGTAATTTTTAAAAGATGCTATTTACAGCAGTCACAGTGATATAAAGTTTTTAGGTAGAAATCTAACAAATTGGCAAGACCTTACTGGGGAAATTATTAAAATTTGTTGGAAGACAATGAAGAAGAGTGAGAGTGATAGAAGAACACAGAAGAGAGAATGGTCATGTCCACAGAGAGGAAGCTATAATACTGTAAAGGTATTGCTTTTCTTAAAATGATACTAAAGATTAAGTGCAAGTCCTATCAGTCGTCAATGAGATATTTCATGAAACTTGACAAGCTTATTTTAAATGGATATAGAATAAAAAGGGCCCAAAAGAACTAAGACACCCCTGAATAAGAGCAAGATGGGACAACTCTCCTTTCTAGATATAATTATTTTTAATTCTTAGGATTATGGTAATGTGGCATCAGTGCAGACACAGATGAAGAGCAATGCACTAGAATGAGAGCCCTGAAGCAGACCCACGTGCCTGCTGAAACGTGATCTATGATGGATGAGGGTAAAAGAATAAACCATTGGATAAATGGAGCCAGGGAAGGAAATTAGTCATCTAAAATTAGATTAGACTTGAAGGGGAAAAGCAAAGCTTTGAAAACTTTAACAAGAACTATAAAACAGTATCTTTATAAACTAAGGGTGGAAAAAAATTTCTTAAATAAAGCACATGACCCATAAAATAAATGACTGGATATATTAAAACTACGAACTTGTGGTTATCAAAATATACCACAAAGAAAGTGACAATAGAAACCTCAAAACTCTGTAAAAATAATGACAAAGACAGTCTGATAAAAAGTGGTCAGAACAAATAAGTGAATGTAGATCAATAGGAACGCACATACACTGTGGGTAGAAGTGGTAATTAATAAAAATAATACAAGAGATACTTTGGTATTGTCTTATAAAGTTTAGTTTTGGCTTCATGCACATGAAAACGAGGAAAGTCATGTCATAATGTTCATGGTTCTAATAGTTAAGTGTTTTTAATAGTGTAAAAGAGGAAAAATCAATCCGTGTGTAGGCAGAGGATGTATAAATTGTGATGGACTTATGCAGTGGTGTGCTACTCAGGAGTGAAAGTAAGTGGGTTATGGCTCTGGGCCTCAATATGAATATATCTCAGACACAAAAGTTCAAGTTAAAAAAAAAGTAAGATTTAGATTTCATATATAGCATTATTTACATAACTTTTAAAACATGGAATTTAGACAGATACCTATTTAAATGTATTGCAACTATAACAAAAGGTGAGGGGCGCCTGGGGTGGCTCAGTTGGTTAAGCGACTGCCTTCGGCTCAGGTCATGATCCTGGAGTCCCGGGATTGAGTCCCGCATCAGGCTCCTTGCTCAGCGGGAGCCTGCTTCTCCCTCTGACTCTCCCTCCCTCTCATGTGCTCTCTCTCTCTCTCTCTCTCTCATTCTCTCTCTCAAATAAATAAATAAAATCTTAAAAAAAAAAAAAAGGTGAGACAATGTTAACTATGCTAGCCAGAAGAGCAGCGAGCCCATTAGGCATTCGCTGTAACATGAAGAAGGGACACCTGAACTCACTCTGGGAGGCTCAGGGTGAGAACTGAAGATGGTAACACCTGAGGTGAGTTTTGAAGAAATAAGATGGGCGAGTAAAGGGTGGAGGGAGGAGGAGGAAGGAAATAAGAGAAACAGCATGAGAGAGATGAGGGAGAATTTGAGACAGTGCTGAGAATGACACTGGGATGAGTGTCTGCTGGTAACTGTTTAACACCCGCACACACACGTATGTGTAGACATAAAATACATGTATACATACGTGCGTTTATTGCAGTAGCTGGGGGGAAATGTGCACACACACACATCCCATATGTATATACAGACATATCATACATACATACATACGTAAGCTTATTGGGGTCTCTAGGGGGAAATGTGCATACAGATACCCCATATGTATATAAAGACATATCATATATATATATATATATATATATATATATATATATGTTTATTGTGGTCTCTAGGGGGAAATGTGCACGCACACACACACACACATGCACACCATATGTATATACAGACATATGTACCTACATAAATATGTAAGTTTATTGTGGTCCCTAGGGGGAAAATGTGCACACACACGCCATATGTATATATAGACATATAGCTATACATACATATATATAAGTTTTTTGTGAATTTTATTGATATGAATGATGTGTAGCCCACAATCTGCAATTAATAATAAACATGAAATACTCCTTATTATAAATTCCATATAGACAACTGACTCTCAAAAAATGTTTCACTGATTTTTGCTGAACTCTTCTATCCTTGGCCAACCTAGAGTTTCAAGGTAACCATGACTTGACAGTTGGAGTCACATCCGAATCTGGTCACTTTACCTAATAAACTTATTGCGATTAAATTTGATGTGTGGCCTACTTTTCAAACTATGTTTCACACTTACACAAATTTGACTCGTGAAACCAAAACTTCTTCAGGCTTCAGTACAACCATATCTGAGAACTTCAGTCTTTCGTCAGTGATACAAACAACTTCTTTGCTGAACTGGGTAAGAGTGTGTAATACCGAAAGAATATTTCCTCAAGTTGAACGCTATCCACTATGTAAAGGCTAGAGACTCAACATACTTTTAAATTCAACCTGAATTACTAACATGTTCTCAATCACTTTCTTAAGTCAGGACAATCAACAAAACAATAAGTCAACCCCTGATCTGCAGTATTTGCCTATTGCTAAAATGACATATTCCCACCTTGGCTGATTTCAGGCTGCCGATGTAAAGTCAATGAATATGACTTCGGGGAGAGATGGGCAGTGTTTCCACAACACAGATACATTACACATAACCTCAAGAGGAAAGAAAAGAAAAGCAGTAAAGTAAGTAAAAAGTGATGAGTTTTCAGTATTTTTCTTTAAATCTAAAATACTTCGTTTTTAATTAGCAGGCTTTAAGTATTTTTTTTAAGTACTTTTAAATAGTAGGTTTATGTAATTTATCTTTAAATAATGGCCGTGTTTAACAACTGGCTTTCACAAGGCCTGAAAATTTGGCAACTGGCTCCTGTGCACTGGAATTAGTCCTCTCCAACCCAGCACGTGGAGGATGGGCTGAGTGAGTCAATGGGCTGGGGCAGGAGAAGCTGCAAGCAAGTTTGCTGGGGCTAACCTGGGAAACTGTTGTACTGCAGTTTCCCTGCCGGGATGTGGCCTTGAGCACTGAGTCTTGCTAATGGAATATGAGTGCAAGTGACGGCATCACCACCAGGCTGGCTGATGACACTCTCCCCACCCACCTCTCTCCCAGAGATTGTATCTCCCCTCCCCCACCTGCCAGCAGAATGAAGACTGCAGTCTCAGAAGACAGAGGCAAAAGAAGAAACCTGGCTCCATAAACTTGTGAAGAGCAGAATGCCCTCCTACCTAACCCCTCCACCCACCCACCCATTCACAGGCTGACCAGCACAAGCCTGAGATGAGCAAGAGAAACTTTTTACTTTGGTTAATTACTGAGATTTCAGGACTCCTCTGTCCTAACAATGAGTGGCTTATTTTTGTTTTTGTTTTACCTCAACAAATATAAATCAATGCAGGGTTTTCTTTTGTTTGTTCTGCTTTGCAGTGAGAGTCTTGGTTGTGTTCTGTGTCCATCTTCATTGCTTCCTTAGCTAATCTTCAAGCCTAAGCTCCAATTTGGAGACTACTGGAAATCTGGGCCTGAGAAAGGGATCTCTGTGAATAGGCCCCCACAGAGTGGGAATTATATTGAAAAAGAAAAACCCACCTGCACTTTGACATCTTTTTTTTTTCTTTTTCTTTTTCTCTCTTTTTTTTTTTTTTTCAGGAGAAGCAGCTTCCAAGCCTGGGGGTCTGAAAATTCCTTAGGGCCTTCAGAGAGAGAGGTAGGTGGGAAATCTTAAATGCCCCAGGAAGGAAAGTGTGTCGTCCTCTAACAATAACAAATCAAGCGTTTCTCCTTAAACAGTGATACTAGAGGAAGTAGCAAATAAGACCAGGATAAAGACATTAATTTTTAGAAAATCAGGCCTCCACAAAAAAATATCGACCAGTCTCCCAGGGGAGAGCCATGCCTGCAGGACAGCTGGTGGGCACTGGACCAAGTTCAAATACTTCTCCTCCTTCCTCCTTCAGCACTGCAAGTAGATCCTGCTCAGCCATCTGACCTTTGAGTTTCGTGAGCAACATTATTCCTCTCTGCTTGGGGTGTCCTTATTTCTTGTTTCATTTTTTCCTTTCATTGGGAATGCCACCACATACCTTTAACAATATTATCTTTCGCAGTCTGGGGTCTCTCTCTTTTTTTTATCTTTTAGTGGGATCCTTTCAAATGCTTCCTTGCTTGAGTTCTTTCTCTGTTTGCTGACCCTCTGCTACGTAGAAAAACAGGCACATCTCTCCTGAGCCTCACCTTGTTAGCGATCCCCAAACACAAACACACAGATGTGTCACTCTTTTATCTTCGCCTATGGTGTTAGACCCTCCAGTCTCAAAACTTTTCCTGTGTTCCTTTTTATCAGAGAGAATAAGAGGTAGGGTTTTTGAAAGTAATCTGAAATTGAAATTAGCTCAAAGATTATTTTATATATTCAGATCCAAATTAATTGAGAGATATGAAATATTTAAAGTGCTTCTCTCAAAGATAAGGCTCCTTTTATAGATGCATCAAATGCTAAATAAGTGCCCTGCCTTAAATAAATTACTCAGCAAAAATTGCAATAGTGCTATCTAACCAAGTCCAGCAGAGTGTCTTCTCTTGCTGTTGGGTTTCCTATTTTCAAAATTTTTCTACCATCAGTGCAGTGTATCTGCGCTTTTTCATCTGTATCATTTAGGTACAGTAAACATCAAAAGCCCATTATTCAGTATCATAGAAAAATAAAGAAATTCTAATATATAACACCCAGCTGCTACTACTTTTGTACCCTATCCTCTATGGATTTTAAGGAAGAGGAACAATGACAATGATCTATTGTTGATGCCAACCATTATCCATTCATCATTTTTCTGGTAATTGTACCTCAGTTCCCCTCTGAGCCACTGCCCCCCGCCCCCTTGTTAGCTCCTTGCTTGGGAAGTGTTTGGCTGCAGACCAAAGGGTGAAGTAAGTGACCTAGGTCACATCCAGAGTATTTCCCTAGGTGAGGGAGTACAGAGAAGGGCAAGTAACCTCATCAGAGATGGTGAGAAATAAGCTAACTATTTCTGAAACTTGTACTAGCTTCTATATAGCGATTTCTTTTTCTTTGGTCTCTCACTCAGGCTCCTTAGGATCATCATCTCCCATATACGCTATACAAATGCACTATGTTCTTGTCTTAGCCTTTACTTTCAGGAGCATGGGGGAGTGAGGAGGCCAGGTTAACACACTCCCCACAGTCCATCTTCCTCAAAGCAGCCAAAACTAGACTGTGAATGCTAATTCAAACCAATTCACCCCCGGCTGAAAACATTCCAGTGGTTTTCTGTGATGTTCTATAGGAATCCATAAAGTGTGATCCTACCAACTTCTGACCTTATCTTCTTCCAAATCTCCTCACTTACAATTCTAGCCACACCAGCCTTCTGTTTACCCTTAAAATATGTCAAGCTCATTTCTGTCTTAGGACATTTGCACCTGTTTATTCTCCTTTGAACCATCTTTCTTATGATATTTCCATGGCTGTTTCCTCATTTAGGCCTTAAAAAAAAAAAAAAACCCTCCTAAAAAGTTCTTACCCTACCACCTGTCTAAAGTACTCACTCTATCACCAACTCTCTATCATAGTTCTTCATGATGTTTGTAAATACCTAACTTTGTTCTACTAAGATCCTATCTTTCCCTCTGGACTACCAGCTGAGAATAAAGTGGAGAAATTTTGTAGTATCTTATGGAGTAAAGAGATAACCTGGAAGAGAATGGAATCAATGGGAAAGCAGAGAACTGGAGAAACTAAATCCTGATGATGTTTGATTCTTCGCTTAAATGGAATCCAAAGCCACCCTAGCCCTTCTCTTCTCAATTAAATTATATATTAAAATGTTTCTTAAGTCTATGTGAGCTGGGCTCTCTGCCACCTGAGTTTAAGATATTGTGAACTCCACCTTACTAAGGAAAAATTAATAGGGACATAATTTAGAGGCAAAAAAAAAAAAAAAGCCACAGGATGCTCCTTAAAGAAATTGTTTTAAGTGTATTAAAAAGAAACATACTGGAGCAAAGAATAGTAAAGCTAACAAAACTTGAAATATTTAAGTCAAACAAAACTTTTATTCAGTATTTTGACATAAGTTACAAAGAATGATGTGCAGTGCTCTTCTCTGGAGGTACTTTACAAGAGTGTCTCATCTACTTGAGGTGACTGAATTGACATCCGATCTGATGGCAGAGGGAGAACTAAATGACCTCAAGCTTTTTTTGATCCTGTGAGATAGGTAGGTAGGTAGGTAGGTAGGTAGATAGATAGATAGATAGATTTTTTTTAACCATGGAAAATGGTTCTTCTAGTCGTGAAAACTGTCTGTAAAAAAGTGGGCATGTTTAAAGATAACACAATGTAATTACCAAGAGACATTGGACTAAGCAAGAACACATGCTTGGAGCATGAAGTTAAAAAAAAAAGTAAGAAAGCAGCCTTCTCTTATTAGGGAGGGCAGACTAATGCCATGTGTTTGTGACTGGTCTAAGATGCCTGCAGGATATGGCTGGAGAGTCTCAGTATCACTTAGGTATGTTTTGAGAGTCCTATTCTGCCGTAAATAATGTCAACATTCCTAGCATCTGCTATCTGGAGCCAAATGTCATTTAACCAAATGCCATGCACCACGCCCATTTCAACAACCCACTTATTAAGTCCTTACAATAATAATAATAATAACTTGACATTTTGGAGCAGTCTGTATATGTCAGGTACTATTCTAAATACTGAACATGTAGCATCTTTTTTAATCCACTAATCCAATGAAGTAGGTATTATTAGTTACTCCTTTTTATTTTTTTCTCATTGTAGTTTTTTTGGGATTTTTTAAAATTATTATTGTTATGTTAATCACCATACATTACATCATTAGTTTTTGATGTAGTATTCCATGATTCATTGTTTGCGTATAACACCCGGTGCTCCATGCAGTACGTGCCCTCTTTAATACCCATCACCAGGCTAACCCATCCCCCCACCCGCTCCCCTCTAGAACCCTCAGTTTGTTTCTCAGAGTCTATAGTCTCTCATGGTTCGTCTCCCCCTCCGATTTCCCCCCCCTTCATTTCTCCCTTCCTACTATCTTCTTCTTCTTTTTCTTTTTTCAACATATAATGTATTATTTGTTTCAGAGGTACAGGTCTGTGAGTCAACAGTCTTGCACAATTCACAGTGCTCACCATAGCACATACCCTCCCCAATGTCTATCACCCAGCCACCCCATGCCTCCCACCCCCCACCACTCCAGCAACCCTCAGTTTGTTTCCTGAGATTAAGAATTCCTACTCCATTTCATAAATGAAGTCACTTAAGCTGAAAGGGCATTTATTCTTTCGATGGACAAAATGTCAAAGTCCCAAGAAAGGATAACCAAGATAAGATGCATAAGCTACAAAGTACAGAGCCAATCGAAGAATTTAAGAGCCAGCAAATTTGGTCCTCACCCAAATTTAGATCTGATCAGATCATCTGATCAGCTATTGTGAATATTTTCTTGGATTTTAATACTATGAGCAAACCAAATAAAATCTGAAACTGTAATTTTTCACGGAACTGGAATGGGGTAATTTACATTCAGCATAAGGCAAAAACTCTCAATGTCAGAGAAGAGGCTGATGAAGCTGAGCTACTTAAGGAGATCAAATGGCAAAGAATTCAATAAGGCCAGATTGTGTATGACAGAGGAAATGATAATGTGCCAGTTTGGAAATAAAAATAGGGAAGTCCAAATAACTTAATGCATGCAAGGGTTTTTTACCCTGTGAAAGAAGTCAATTTGAAAAGCTTCAGGGAAAATAAAAGTTCTGTGTTGAGATGAGGTTTTAGATGCATCAAGAGCTTAAAACATCTTCAACTTGACATGACTTGGCTTCAAGGTCTAGTGGTTTCATTATGAAGTGCAGATGATGTAACTACAAGCATGAATCTTACCATGAACCAAGAGAGACCTAAAATGGTAAGGGAAAAGGTTTGATTGCAAACATGAGTGCGAGGCTTGCTAGTTTCCTCTATTTTAAAGGGGATAGGCTTTTTACACTGCCTCATGCACACGGCATCGTTTATAGCAACTGAATAATTCTTCAGTGACAAATCTATACTCAGGGACCAAATCATGGGTGAGTGTATTGGAGAAGCAGATCCCAAGGACCCAGCAACAATGAAGAGGGACTCCCAGGGTTGTACACCAGTAGGCTCTGGCTGGAACCATCACTCAGGGAGGCTCATGCCATCCACTTCTCTTAGGTCATTGCCTGTGTAGTCTTCTGCATGCCTCAGTACACAACAACGGGGTATTAGGAAGTAAGGTTTAATAAAAATTTTAATTTCCAAGGGACGTTTTCAAAATAAAACAGTAAATAACTGTCTTTCTAGTGGTTGGTTGCAACACTGCTCTGGAAAAAAGGTGTGAGACCTCTTGAGATATTTCCTTACTTCTGTTACTGGGATTGCAAACAGTTCGAATTTCCAGAACACCTCTCCACTGAGTTATTCCCTCATCGTCCTAAGGTTCTGGGAACGTAGGTAGGATTCTTTCCTTCTTTTAGACATGGGCATAGAGGTCTGCAGAAACTAGGGGATCTTATAAATACCTCAGCTGAAAAAAACAGACAACCTGAGGTGGAAACTGTTGGAATCATGAACTCCCCAGCTCCCAGCTTGGGGTCCCAGAGACCTAGGACCAGTCATTTTCACTAGTGCTTTTTAATTCCTCTTTTCTTATGCTTTCAGTGTATTGTGATGAACAGTAATACCCATCTATGAAATACCATCTAAACAAGTACAGTAAATCCATTTGAAATAGTGTGACATGATTGCGATCTGCCTGCCTCCTTTCCTTGCCGGCTTCTGCCAACACGCCTGACCAAGCTTGGAAGATGCAGCTGGAGTCCGTCTTTGAGTCTTTTTTAAGCATCAATTGAGAGCTGAAACTCAAAGCAACGTGACCCCGGCACAACCTGAAACCTAAAAGTTTCCCAAGGCTCTTCGGTGAATTAAATGGCCAGGTTTCAAACACATGCACATGGCATTTGAATGAGGTTCAGGGTAGCCGGTCGGAAAAAGGAATGGAACAAAAGGACGAACTTAAACTCAGTCAAAGAGCGGGCATTCTGACAACACAAGCAGGCCGACAATGGCACCCAGGCCATGCAGAGCTTCCCAGGCCTGGGACAGAGCCATGGCCCCTGAGACTCTGGCAACCGCGTAACTAATTAGAGAGGCCAGGCTACCAAGGTCAAAGTACGATCAGGTCCCCTAGACGTGACTGGGACATTTTCATAACTGCCACCTTTTCTAGGGACATCTTGAAACTTTCTGGGTCAATGTAAAAGCCAATCTCTTTCAGCAGTGCAGTGATGCTTCTGGGGATGACTCCCGTGACTCTTTCTTTTGAAATGTGCCCTGGGAGTAGAATAGAAATTCTGTCCCACCTTCCATTCCTTTCAGTTAGCAAAACAGCAGCCTGGAACAACTTCTATCGGGCTCCGTAAGGTTCAAACCACCCTTTTTGTCCATAAGAGTCTGTTACGCATTCAAGACTGCACGAGGGACTGACACTAAAAATAGGGGAGTATACCGCACGATCCCATCATCTACAATCTTTTTTTGGACACAAGATTTACGAACCTGAAACAATGCTGTAACAACTACAATATTGTCCTGAGAGCCAGTTTAGCCTTAATTATATTCGATGTTAAGCAGAGTTAGTCTCAGACCCGCTCTCAGAATATAAAATCCTAGAGTGCAAGCCCATGTGGTCTATATCCCCTATAGCATCTAGCACTGAAGCTGAGCATGGCAGGTCCACAATGAATAATGGATAGTTCATAGGATTAATCAGTTGGGAAACTGAAATGCCTGTATTTCTTCATGGTTTAAGTCCCCTGGTAGCTCAGGAGATGGAGAGTGGTGGAAAATGCCACTAGCTTGTTCAAAGAACTTCATTCTGGGTTGCAAAAAGAAGTTTAACTTCTGTTTTAAAGTTCTGGAATCTGCAGGGATGGCTTCCCATTATGACTGGGTGGTGTCTGGTAGGCAAGTGTTCTAGTGGGGAGTTACCTGAAAATGTTCCTGGCTCACCCTGACCAGTACTTGGCCCATGTCACAAACATTCTCCTACTGGGCTCATGGGGCAGTAGGACAGATACTGAAGTACCTTCTAACACAAAGAGTGTGTTAGATAGCACCAGGTGCGCGTGTGCATGCACCCACACACAATGCAGAAATACTACAAGAAAACTGCAGAAAAGAGAACTAGTTCAGAAAGAGTTTGTCATTTTTCCTCTGGCAGAATGGGGGCATATGGGCAGAGGGAAAGCAGAGTCCCTCTCTCAGAACTATTAAAAGCAAGCTGGCTAGCCCCCTATTTAGCACACATACTGGTCAGTTGGAGGAAAGAAACTTCCCATTTTCTGGACCTTAATATAAAAGGAAATACATGCTAAAACTTTGTGTCCAAATTTTGTCAACTCTAGTTGTATTTTACAGACTGTTTTTGCTAGACCTATCCAAAGAAAATAATGGGATTCAATCATTTATTCATCTAGCCAGGTATGTATGCCAAGTACTAATTCTACAAGCTGAGGCTATAGTGTTGAATAAGAAAAAAGATCCCTGTTTTCAAGGAGATTATAACTAGTGATGACTATATAACCAGTGACAACTAGTAACAACTAGTTATGAGGTGTATTATTTTATACCATTAGTTACATCATCACAACTAGTGATATAGCCAGTATATACCATTATAACTAGTGATCATTAACTAGTGATTTCAGAGAGTAAAGATGCTTTTTCTGAAAGACATTAAATAGGATGGGATGATATTGGAGGGGTGTTTATGACGAGCTGCCTAAAGATGAAGAGGTAACATCTGTGCTGAGAGCCAAATTACAGGAAGGGGAGATCATTCCTGGCAGAGTGAAGAGCAAACCCAAAGGCCATCACTTTTCTTTATTTATTTATGAGCATGATCAGCCTGATCTCTGACCCAGACAGTCTTCCACAGCAATAAAAGCTATGTGTTAGCGTGGCCTCCACATTGATAGGTTATCTTTCATCTGGCCCGAAGGCAGCTAAGGACAGAGACCCAGCAGAAAGACTGTTTCTCAGCTTCCAAAGAAACAAGAAAACATGAGGAGAATCACAACTGGCCAGGCCACACCTCCCACCTCTCCTTGTAGTAATGGTTCTTGTGGTCTAGAGGTAATGGAAATTATCTGCAAGTTTCTGGGAGGTAAAGGGTGGTTTGGCAGCAGAATGTTACAGGCCTTTACTGTTCATAAAGCACAGTCCACATAGGCCCACGGCATGGCCTGGGTTGAGGCTGACTCAGAGATGGGCTCTCCTGCTCCGGGCTGAAATTAACTACTCTCCCAACATTCTCCCTCCACAACTCATAACCTCCCAAACTGTGTGACAGAAGGAAGAAGGCAGCGGGGGGGGGGGGGGGGGGGACGGCTTGCTCCTGGGGTTTTAGCTCCGTCCTGACAAATTTCCAATCCTTTCTTGTATTGGTGAGCTCTTACTTCATCAACTACAGCGACATGGTTAAAAACAAAGATTCTGGAGTCAGGCTGCCTGGATCCAAATCCCGGCTCTGCCTTTGCTGGCTGCGTGACTTGGAACAGCTTACTTCATCTAAGTTCTGGTTTCCTCATCTGTATGACGGTGGCTAGGTTACCTCCCGCAGTGGCTGTGAAGGTTGAGAGAGGGTCCATGGAGAGCCAGAACACACGCACCCGCAAGGAGCGTGCACCGGATCAAAGGCGTGTCATAGTAATGCCCGCAGGCTCAACACTCCACGTCCGTGTGGAAACATGAAGAACACCTGGGTTTATGGGATGCGTTGGTACCTATGGCAACCTCAAAAACCCTGGATTAGAGGAAGTGGGGAAAAAAAAAAAACTGTAATTTTCCCCTTCCATGACTTTAGCCATGTTTCCAGAAGGCACTAATAGGGCTCAGGGACTGAAAAGTACATTTGTTTCAAATAAATACTAAAACAATCACAAGAATTAAAAGAAAAGCTGTTTTGCAGCTGTCTGGCCATTCATAGTCACCCTGCTTTTGGATTGTTCCCAACCACTGAAGGGAAGAGGGAGTAAAATTTGAAAGTTTTGGGCTCCCTATGAGGTCACTGCAGTTCTATTTTAATAGTTAGACTTCCAGATGATTAGTAATTTTTTTTTTTAACAATAAGCCTCCAAGGAAAAGAAGCGCCAAGCTAATTCTCTCCCTGAATGCTTGTAAACATTCATTATCTTATGCCCTTCTGTTCTCCTTTTCTATTAGGCTAAATTTTTTTCAAGGCCAGAGACCAGACGTGTTCTTTTTACATGCCAACAGCAAAGCTGATTTGTGTGGTAGTGATATTCATCTGCTGTCATTCACCTGTACTTCTTTAGAATGGGGGTCTGGTGAATATCTCACAGCCATGGGGTATTACATTACTAATCCTTGTTTTCCAATGGCCTGGCATAGCTCCCGGAACACTAGTTTCCACTAAAGTTTGTTTTAGGGAAGAGTTAAAATAGTAGAAGATATATAAGGTTGCTAGGAGATCCCAGAGAAATGTAACACAGAATAGCAAGAGGAGAAAAGTAAACCCAGTATGTTAGCATATGCTGATGATATAGTTAACATAAGATTAAAAAGAGTATTCTAACTGAAGTTGGAAGGGATAATAAGAGTTTATTTATCACACACATCAGTAAAAAATGTATAGAGGTAGCCAGGCCTGGACTGAAATGATAGCTCCGTGGTCACCAGAGACTCAGGCTCTTCCTGTGATTACGAAGGTGTGGCCCTCAGTATTGTAGCACAAAAAGGCTGCTGGAGTCCCAGCCATCACAGTCACATTCTAAGCATCAGTATAAGAAGAAGGGAAGAAAGAGACTTCCCAGAATTTGTCTACAACATGTTTGCTTACTTTTCCTTAGCACAAACATAGTCACCTGACCTCAGCTGAATGCAAAGAAGGTTACTGCCCAGTTGTAGGCCTCAACCACCGTGGGGGACAAGATGTTTGTCAAAAGGACCATAAGGATAATAACTCTAATATAAAAATGTTTAGGAGCTTGCAGAGGATTGCACGTGTGCTTATGTTCTGTGCGGGGAGGAATGCGGGCAGAGGAGAGAGCTGGCTCTTAGGAACGGGCAGCCCAAAGTAGCGAGAGTAGCAGCCAGCTCATCTGGGGCCTCTTCGGACAAAAACAGATATACCTATGCACATAATGAGGTAAAATACTTTAAAGGCAAATAGATGATCTTAAAACGGTCACAGCTGGTGTTGTTCAGTCCAGTGTATCATAGGAGAGAAGCAGAAAGAGATCCAGGGAAGCAGCTCAGGCCCAAGTGAAGATTCAACTGTCAGCCTAGTGTCCCCATGTGTGGAATCTCTTAGAACCTGAGTATGACACGGGGTTGGGGGGCGGGAAGGCGACGGACCCTTACCCCCAGGGCAACACTGTGAAGGTGGCAGGGGGAGACCCGTGCTGCATCTCTCTCCTGTCTATGTTTGGGGTCTCTCGTGACTGTTTTGGGCTCCTGTTCTTGGATCAGTCCTCTCCCAGACCTTCTGTAGCCCTAAATACTGTGATGCTGGTATTTTCGCAATGATAGTTCTCAAAAGACTTGGCTCTCGAATGACTTGAGAACTAGCCACCACTGGTAGATGCCCGCCTCCCTCCTGCACACCCGCTCCCGATCCCACAACAAGCAGGCTGCTGGAAAGTAATCGACCAGGTATTTTGAAGGGAAACTCAATAACCCCTAAGAAGCTTCTGTTTCCCTGGGGAACGTTCACTCCTTTGGCAGCGGTAGCTGAGAAAAAGGCGTAACGAAGGTCATCCTCTATTCCTGGCAGGGACGGAGGAGAGTCCAAGGCAAGGGCCCGCCCCGGGCTGAGGGGGTCCTGGAAATCCCCGTGCCCTGGGAATATCACCTGAGGAGGAGAGCATCAGTGCTACTGCGAGAAAGATCATCTACCGGCCCCTGCTGTCCCGGCTCCAGGCCCCAAATTCAGAATAGATGAAAATGGAAATGGTTGAATTTGGGGGCTTTTTTGGTTGTTGTTTGGTTTGGATTGGTTTTTCTCTGGTATCATGGAAGAGAGGTGGGAAGGCAGTCATTAACTATGACGATATATTTACTTCTAGTCTCTCCCTTCTTGCTCTAAAACCCAGGAAATGTCCAAGGCAAAAGGGGTGCGGACCAAAAGCCTTAAAGGAATTCTATCAAACTGATCTACTGTCAGCAATGAAGAAAACCCAGTCAGGCTGCTTTCACCCTGCCCCCAGCAGGGATTTCCTGCCTTTGATTAGTGTGGAAGTGCTCTCAGCCTGCTTGCCAAACCAAGGCCCTTTAGCTTGCTATTTGAGGAGCTTCTACCATGGGCCTAGAGACAACACAGATTGCTTGCCTGGCTTGGGGTCTTAAACCATTCAGGTTGCTCTTAACAGATCACCACAGACCCTTAAATAACAGAAACTTATTTCTCACAGTTCTAGAGGCTCAAAGGCCCAAGACTAAGGTGCTGGCAGATGTGTCTGTCGGGAGCCCTCTTCCTGGTTTGCAGGTGGCTGTCTTTTTGTTGTATCCTAACATGGCAGAGAGAGCAGAAAGGAAGCAAGCTCTCCTTTGTCTCTTCTCTTAAAGCACTAATCCCATTCATGAGGACTCTACCCTCCTGGCCTGATACCTCTACTAATAGCATCACGTTGGGGGTTAGGATTTCAACATATGAATTTGGGGGATGACACAAACATTCAGTCCATACCACCTGGCAACCTGAGTCTGAGTTTCTGGGGCTCCAAGGAAGGATGCTGGCGTTCTTAAAAGGGTTTGTGGATGTGGCAGTAGTTATCACATTTGAAGGTGATGGGTGTTTGCAGAGCATCAAATAGGAAAGCCGTAGCTTTGTGCGATGGTTCCCTGTGATTGATACCTGTTTCCAAATAGTGATCATCTGTCAGCTCTTGACAAACCCAGCTATTTGCTCTGAGGCCATCAGGCACAGATTTGATCAAACAAGGGATCTTTGTCTTATGAACTTTTGTGCACATACATCCTTTCCCAGCTACAGCCAGCAAATGCCCTTAGAAGAAGGTAACCTATCTTTCTACCCTTGCCTTTCAGCACCCCTTGAAGCTATCCTCTTCTTTAGGACAGGTCCACCCCTGCTCAGTAGTTTGGCGGATTTATTCCTCTGCTCCTTCCTGTTCTGAACTTTGGGTCCGTTTCTCTTCTGCGGTTCTCCTGAGAGCAGGCCTCCTCTTGCCTCCCAAGCTATCACCTGGCAAATGAACTCCTATTGTTCCATTTTATGTTGTCAATTCATCTTTCCCAGTGACCATCCTAAATCTGCTCTGCCTGGAAACACTCTCTCTGTCCTCCAGGGACCGAAATAGGCTGAGGGGTGAGGAACAATTAAAAGTCGAGATCGAGTGTTTTCAATTACATCTGTGCTTCTGGCTAGAAAGGAAACAGCCAGCACATCAGTCCCGCGTGTGCACGGACACATGGAGAATTTTTTAACTAAGCGTGCAACAACAAACACACTCAAAATGCTATAGATTGGTATCAGAACTAAGAGAAAATAAAAGTATAGTAAGTAAGTATAAAAGTATATCTGGTCCAAACTTGGACAAAACTTCCCCTGAACCATGTGATCTCTTAAAAATGTTATTACATAGAGGAAAGGAGAAATTTCATGTCAGATCAAGGAACCCAGAATATCAGTAGCCATGACGCTATGAAATGTTCTGAGGGTATTTGAAAAGTTAAAAGTTTTTCAGATTCCTATTTAAGGTCACTGGTTAGAACTGAGTAGGCTATGTTGTTGACCAGACTCAAGGGTTGTTTAGGAGGTTAGTTATCTCCAAAAATTGTCAAGGTCACACAGGTGATGAGAGGCCCCAGGCGGTGCTGGGAGAGCAAGGGGAGCTGGCCGGGGGACCGGCCCAGGACACTGCTGCACTGACCACGTGGCACGAGGAAGAGGCTGATGTCCTTGGTCTGGTCAAAGAGAAATGCAATTTTTATAGTTCTTTGTCTCCCACATACACATACTCAAAAGATCCGTTACTGTGCATGTGCCTTTTACGCTCCTTTTGAAAAGCTGCACAATGAAGAAAGATTTATCCATTTTAAAATGCCGTCTGTACACAAAGTGAAACCTGCTTGCATCCTTCTGGCTTATAACGTTGCTCTTGTAAAGCCTGCATGACCCGGGCCTCTTACCGGTTGCCCTTAGATGATCGGGCCCCAGGGCAGGGAGGGGAAGGTGGTATGTGCAATCTGTTAGCTATTGTACAGCCTAATGAGGCAGGAGACTAAAGGTTCCCCATGTGTAATGTTCTTCTCTGCGTCTGAGGCACTGAGGAGGCTCTTTGCAGATTCCAGCAAGTCTGAGGAGACTGTCAAGTGAGTCAGCCAAGCTCCTCTGGCTGTAGGAGTGAACTGTCAGTCAGTGATACGAAGTGACCATGCCAAAGGCTTGGCGTCCCCCTGGACCTGTATGTAAGGCCTGTGCTTATTCCCAAGGCCAGACTCACCTCAGCTAAAGTGACCTCTCCCCCACCCTGCTTCAGTCTGCAATGGAGTGTCCCCTGGAAGCTGATAACCACTGAGAAAGACAGAAAGAGAGGGTCAGCCTGAGAAAGGGGGAACATAAAGGAAAGGAGCTAGGGAGCAAGGCGGGGATGCCACTAAGGATTGCTCTCCCAGGGCCTTCAAAGAAAGCTTTAGAACTAAGATAGAGGATTCAGAGAGCTGTGCTGGGGGCAATTGAAGGCTGAAGGTGTGCAGACCAGCTGGCACAAAAGCAAAGAGTAAAGCTGGACCTGGGAGCAGCACCCCGTGGCTGTTACTGAAAGATTCACGGGCAAATGTCAGCTGCACCTGCAAGCATAATGGAAAGGGTAGAGATGATGGTGGTGTCTTCCTTTTATTAACATATATGAACACCAGGCTTTCTGATAAGGTGGGAACAGCAGGGATGAATCATCTCCTCTCTCCTGTATCAGCTGTGGTGCTGGGCTGTATGTCTGCGTGTGTGTTTTCCTGGGTGCAGCAGGCGATTGCTCCTCATTCTTCAGGGCGGTATTAATAAGTTAAATAGTTTGAAACAGAAAAATATTATCAGTGGGCAGAGAATCCGGGGAAAATATTAAAATGATGAAGGAGCTGGTGGCTGCAGTGAGCCACACTGGGAGCTATAAATACGAAGAGCAGAGGCAAGGAGTCAAGAGTGATGGCTCGAGTACATCCCCCTAAATGACATCCTTCCCAAGCAAGCAGGCAGAGCATGAGCTCACACCCACTCCCAGCGGTTTGGCACAGTACCCCCTTGTCCCATGAGTGTGCACGGCAGCAAGCATACTCTCACAGAGCTGATTACCCTACTAAGACAGAGATTCTCAAATGTGAGTGTGCGAAGGATCATTATTACACAAACACATTTTCGGAGTCCTGCCCAGCCCACTGGAGATCTGATTCAGTACTTGAGGGATGCGGCTCAGAAAAGTGAATTTTTCAAGCACCTCAAAACTTTGAGAAACACTGTATTAGTTAAACCAGGGTAACACCAGATGAAATTAAACAAAGGTTTCCTGCAGACTATACTGTTTTCTTCCTTTGAGGGTTTTTTACTGCCAGCTCCTAGGGACCATCCATAGATTAAAAAACGGTCTAAGAAATTTGCTGCCAATAGACATTTACATCTTAGATTAAGTTTAAGTCAACAAGTTACCTATCTTAGTATTTGGCATTTTAAGCGTACTGCTTATTTTAGAATGGGAGGCTGTGCAGTCAGGTGAAGGGATTTCTCACAGCAAGTGAGAGAAGACGCTTCTGTCTTGTCGTTCCCAAAAATCACACAGAACTTGGCAGAGCCCAGAGCCCCAAGTCAGGTTCTAGATGTACGTGCCATCTTACTAGGATCATACCACCACCAACGGAATTCACTACATGTTCCTGTCTTAGTCTGTTCGGGCTGCTGTAAGGAAAATGCCATAGATTGGGTGGCTTAAAGAACAAACGTCTAACGTCTAATTCTCACAGTTCTGGAGGCTGTCCAAGATCATGGTGGTGGCAGATTTAGGCTGGTGAAGACCAGCTTCCTGATTCATAGACGGACGTCTCCTCATTGTGTTCTCACATGACAGAGGAACAAGAGAGATCTTGGGTCTATTTTATAAGAACACTAACCCCATTCATGAGGGCAAAGCCTTCACCTCCAAATACCATCACCTTAGGGATTAGGTTTCAAGATATGAATTTTGAGGCGACACAAACATTCAGTGTATGACACCTCCAAAGTCAGACTCCTATTAGTTAAGGCAAAGGCCAGGAGAGCAGAAAGAGCTTTTGTCAGATAGTCCAAGCTGGTCTTTGATGTTATCCTCAACCACATACTTGAGCTGTGTTAGAGCTTAACTGGAGTCTGGTAAAAAGCTTCCCCACTACCTCTGAAAACGGGCAGGCTCATCCATGGGTCAGCAGAAAGATGCCATCTGTCACATGCAATCAAACAACCCTCTTCACTCTAATCATTGCTAGGCACATAAATTACAATAAGTGTTCATGCATAAAGTGCAACTGACTAGAGAAAATAAACCTTCACCAAGAGATCCATTAAAGATCAGATTCCTCTATATGGAATCACCTGTACGTATGCGTATTTATTGGGCTGGAGAGTATCTCGGGCACATGGAGAAACTGGCCTCCATAAAACCCAACCACGGTGATTTGCCCTCCACCCATCTCTGGGCCACATACAAAGCCTGCCTTTTTTCCAGATAAAAGCACACTTTATTCCCTGTAGCTACCAAAGAAAAGCAATACAAATTAATTAGCACCTTTTCCATTTTTGTCCTCATTGTTAGAAATCCAATTAGATATAAGTGGAAGGGGGCCTTGCTCTTATGGTCAATCTCACTGTGCTCAAGGATGGCTTGGTGGTTGAACTAAGTAAGGAGGCCGGCAAGATGAAATAACCTTTAATTTACAACCTTATCTAAGTGTAAAAAACAAAGTATGTTGAGAAAGTCAGTAGTGGTTATCAGAGCCGAATAAAAATGTGCTTAATACTGCCAAGATGGCAAGAATTATGCTTCTTTTGTTGTTTACAAGAAAGGAAATGGGAATAATGATCACTATATATGTTACGATTTATTGAGCACCTAATATGTATGTGCCAGGTACTGACATAAAAGTTTACATAAATTATCCCTTCTAATTTTTATAAATGTTCAATGAGTATGTTACATTTAGTATTCTCATTGTACACGTGAGAAAATCATTGGGGGATTTTTTTTTTTTTGGAAAAAAAAATCAATTCAATTGATGTGTAAGAAGATGTAGATAAGAGAGTTCACCAGTGCCCAGGTCTCCCTTATAAAATAACTAAGGCAAAAAATTTTGAGACTCCAATAGCTTTCCTAACAACTAATGCAAAGCAGAGCAAGGACTCAAGACACAGGTATGTTGATGCCAGAGTTCATATTCTTAAGGATAGCACTCAAGTATGTTTTACGTTGTTTCATTGTTTGTATAAATCAACATTATAGTCCACATGTTAAGAGCATATATGGATTACTTTTTAAAATGTCTCTTACTGCATATACTTGGGGCAACTACCATCAAATAAATTGATGACTGCTGTATGTTTCTCCACGATAGAGGCAGTTAATAGGAGTTGATAAACTATAATTTGATTTGTTGTTGATGAAACATGGGAATAATGGGCTCAGAGAGTTAAAAGCCATGTTAAGTCATCTTCTGTAGGACCCCAGATCCAATGCAGGCATTCTATCTGCAGTATCCCTGGTGGAAAATCCTACTAGCTCAGACAATAGGCACTCCTTTTCTTATTAATGCTTTAAGATCCAAATCAAGAAGTAATTTCTATAGGCTCTTCCCGATGGATAAGGTAGGGTTTCTTTTAATGTTTTTAATTGATTAGGGTGCAGTTTACATAAAAGATGATCATATAATTTGTTTTCTCTTATTTTCTTTTCGGCTTTTTTTTTTTAATTTCAATTAGCCAACATATAGTACACCATTAGTTTTTGATGTAGTGTTCAATGATTCATTAGTTGTGTATAACACCCAGTGCTCATCACATCACATGCCCTCCTTAATGCCCATCACCCAGTTACCCCATCCCTCCACCCACCTCCCCTTCTGCAACCCTCAGTTTCCTGGAGTCCAGAGTCTCTCATGGTTCGTCTCCCTCTCTGACTTCTCCCCATTCAGTTTTCCCTCCTTTACCCTTTTTACCCTATTTATCTTTACCCTATTTACCTCTGTGCTATTTCTTATAGTCCACATGGATGAAACCATACGATAATTGTCTTTCTCTGCTTGACTTATTTCACTTAGCATAATCCCCTCCAGTTCCATCCATGTCAGTGCAAATGGTAGGTATTCCTCCTTTCTGATGGCTGAGTAATACTCCATTGTATATATGGACCACATCTTCTTTATCCATTCATCTGTTGAAGGGCATCTCGGTTCCTTCCACAATCTGGTTATTGTGGACACTGCTGCTATGAACATTGGGGTGCGTGTGCCCCTTCTTTTCACTACATCTGTATCTTTGGGGTAAATACCCAGTAGTGCAATTGCTGGGTCGTAGGGTAGCTCTATTTTTAACGTCTTGAGGAACTTCCATGCTGTTTTCCAGAGTGGCTGCACCAGCTTGCATTGCCCCCCCAACAGTCTAAGAGGGTTCCCTTTCTCCACATTCTCGCCAACATTTGTTGTTCCCTGTCTTGTTAATTTTAGCCATTCTAACTGGTGTAAGGTGGTATCTCATTGTGGTTTTGATTTGTATTTCTCTGATGACAAGTGATATGGAGCCTTTTTTCGTGTGTGCTGGCCATTTGTATGTCTTCTTTGGAGTCTAGCTTCTTTGAGATATATTTAACATAGTATAGTGTTGTATAAGTTTAGGTGTACAATGTGATAAATGTAAATTTGACAAATATATATTTTGTGGTGAGAACTGTCAAGATCTAATCTTTCAGCAACTTTCAAGTATACAATGTTGTTAACTACAATCCACATGCTGTGCATTAGATCCCCAGCTGGCTATCCACATTCAAGTGGGAACCCTGGTGGGGTCCCCAGTTAGGCAGGGATGCAGACTATGTTCTGTGGCCAGATGAGGCCAGCAGCTGGGCTCTCTGCAACGCCCTCTAGTCCGCAACCCTGTTTGGGGTTGGATTCTGCAATTGGGCAGGGTTGCGGGCTACGCTCCACAGTTGCTCCTGGTCTGGTAGGGCCTCAGACCGTGCTCCCTGACCAGATGGAGCTGCCAGCTATGCTTTACATTCACGTGGGGCCAGAGGCTGTGCCCTTAAGTTGGGCTTCACTCTCAGATAAGCTGTTAGCTGTGCTCTACGGTTGGGCGAGGTCACTGGCTGGGCTCTTTGTTTGGGCAGGGCTGCTGGCTGTACCCAACACATGAGTGAGGCCGAAGACTGCTGTGCACTCAGTCATGCAACGTCTCTGTCTGGGCTCTCTAGTCTGATGCGGTTGCAGGCTATGCTCTGCAACTGGGTGGGGTCACTGACTTGGTTCTCTGTGGGCTTTGTTCAGCAACTGGGCAGGCCAAATGCTGGGCTTCACTGCTGGCTGGGCTCCATGGATACTTGGTACCATAGCATATGCCCTGGGGCAGCTCAGGGTCACTCTGCAGGCTCACTGGTTTTGTGGCCCCAGAGGCTATGTTCAACTAGTGGGCAGGACTCTGTGTTGGCTCCCTGTGAATTTGCTCCCCTGTCCCGGTGGAGTTGTACAATGGGCTCCATGGCCAGTATGGCCTGTTGGTTGAGGATCCAAATCAACCACAAATGCTAACAGAGCTACCTGGCTGGATGGGGCTAGAAGCTCAGCTCTGCAGATGGGCAGAAATACTGGCTGGGATCTCTGCTCAGGCACTTCTGCAAGGAGCAACACAGTCCACCAAGATCTGAGCTCCACAGATTCCCCTAGTGATCCCTGAGACATGAGACCAGATTAAGCCTCCTGGGAAGAGTCCCACAATGCTGGGGAGCCTAGATATCCACCTTAAGTTGTTTTCTTCCCACTAGAAGTAAGCCACAGGCACCAGGGAGGCTCTCTTAGTGCCGGTCTATGCCAGCCTGGGGGAAGGCTATGCAGTCAAAGTTAAGCTGTTCCTCTTATTTGTCTAATGTGGTTCTTCAAGGTTTCTGTTGTCCAAGGGGGATGCTTCAGTCTCACCCCTGGGTTCTGGAATTTTCACAAGAGTGTGTAGTCTATGTATAGTCGCTAGTTGGTCTCCTTGCGAAAGAAACCTGAAGTCTGGAATGACCTATGTCACCCTGTTGATGATGTCACTCCCCTCTCTTCTAATTAATGTAGTGAATTATATTGATTGACCTTTCAAAAAATAAACCAATCTTATGTGTCTACAACATCTGATTGCAAAGTACTGCCCTTTTTCCTACACTACTGGATTCAATTAGCTAATTTTTGTTAAAGATTTTTGCATCCATATTCGTAAGAGAATTTGGTCTGTAACTTTCCTTTCTTTTTTTTTTTTAAGAATTTATTTATTTATTAGAGAGAGAGAGAGAGAGAGAATGAGAGATAGAGAGCACGAGAGGGAAGAAGGTCAGAAGGAGAAGCAGACTCCCCGCTGAGCAGGGAGCCCGATGCGGGACTCGATCCCGGGACCCCAGGATCATGACCTGGGCCGAAGGCAGTCACTTAACCAACTGAGCCACCCAGGCGCCCCGTAACTTTCCTTTCTTTTAATACCCTTGTTAACTGCTGAAATTAAGGTGAGGTGGTCCCACAAAAAGAATTAGAAAAAGATTCCTCACTGAATTTTCTCTGAAAGAGTTTGTCCAAGGTTAGTGCTCTTCTTTCTTGAGTGAATAAAAGAACTCACTGGTGAAGCCATATGCATCTTTGAAAAAAAAATTTTTAATAGCAGATTTCTATTTCATTAACAGATAAAAGATTATTCAAATGGTCTATTTCTACCTCTGTTAGTATTGGTATGTGATATTTTTCATCAATATTGTCCATTTTATTTAAATTCTTGAATTTCTTTACCTAAAGTTCAAACATTCTTTTTATCTGTAAAGTAAAATCTAGTGTGCTCTCTCATTCACTCTTCTGTCTCTCCCTCCCTCATCATGGGTGGTAGCTAAAAATTTTTTAATTTCAGTAATCCTTAAAGAAAAAACAAAATATTTATCTTTGTTGATTTTCTCCCATGTATCATTTTTTCTGTATCATTTATTTCTGCCCTTACTTTATTATTTCTCTTTCCTATTTTCCATAGCTTTGATTTGCTCTTCATTCTCTAGTTTCTTGAAATAAAAGCTTAAAATATTTATTTTCATCTTATTTTCTTTAAAGGCATTTAAGCTAAAACTTTTTCTGCAAACACTGATTTAGATTCATTCTTAAAGTTCTGATATGCTGATATTCCTTGTCATTCCATATAAAATATTTTCTGATTTCCACTTTGATTGCTTATTTTACCCAGGGATTATTTTAAAAGATTAATTAATTTCAGTGAGCTTGGGAATTTCCTCATCATGTTTTTGTTACTGGTTTCTGGCTAAATGTCTATGTCATCCTAGAACAGACTGAATCATTTTCATCATTTGAAATTTTTGAGGCTTTCTTTTTGGCCCAACATACAGCCAATTTTGACATGTGCACATGAAAATGATTTGAATTCTATTAAAGCTGATTTCAGTGTTCTGTGGATGTCAATTGAGTCATGTTTATTAATTTTGTTGTTCAGATCTATCCCGTTACTGAGTTTCTGTCTGCTTGTTAAATCAACTTCATTTGTAGGAATTTTCTAATGTCATTTTAGTTCTGCTTTGAATTTGTTCGTTTTCTGCTCATCTATTTTGTAGCTATAATGTTGAGTGCATATAAATTTCAGACTAGAATATCTTTCTGTAGGATGAATCTCCTTACTAGGAAATACCCTTGCTTCTTGCTATTCGTGTCTACTTTGTCTCTTAGTTTGGCTATTTTCTCTTGATTGGTGTTTAAAACATTTTCCCACCCTTTGACTTTAAAACTTTTTATGTCCTTCAAGCAGTCTCTGTCTCTGGTCAGCAACATAATGGGACTTTAATTGTTACTTGGTCTACCTTAGATTTTTATTGGAGCATTCAGTCCATTTACAGTTAATTTCTAATAATAGTTAGGGTCATATCTACTGTGTTATCATTCATTTTCTATTTTTCCCATTTGTTCACTTTTTCTCCATTCTTCTTTTGGTTTAATCATATATTTTGTTGTTCTGTATTTTCTTTCTATCAAGTGTACTCACATATTCTTATATTTTTCTATTAGCAGTACTCATAGATCTTACAAAACACATCCTTGAATTACATAGTTAACTCAGTTTATTACATTTACCACTTTGTATTACTGTCAATGCATCAGGACTTTCAAGCTCCTGACTTTTATTGTTGTCATACGTTTTAGTTCTACATATAAATGAATCTCCATAGATAGTCAATACTCATATATACTTGCATATACATATATTCATATATTTATTAACATATTTATCATACATTTATCTTTTATCCATTCTGGTATTTTTCATTCTCTCCTGCATTTCTTTGTTTCTGTCTATGATAATCTTTCTGCCTGATGAATTTTATTTAGGTTGTCTCTTACTGCAGGCTTACTGAAGAAAAGTTCTCGCCATCTTTGAAAACATTCATGCTATTCTGAAGGATATTCTTGCAGAATGCATAATTCTATTTGGCAGTTATTTTCATTCAGCACTTTAAAGATACTATTCCACCACAATCTGGCTTCCACTGTGTTTTTAAAGAAGTCAGCTAACAATTGAATTTTATTTTCTTTGACAGTAATGTTACTTTTATCTGGATGCTTGTAAGGTTCTTTCCTTTTAATATTTCTTCCAGATTTATTGTGATATGCCCATATCTGTTTCTCCTACTTTATATTTGCTACATTCTTGAATCTTTGGGGTGATGAATTTTAATTTTGAAAAATTTTAATCATTATCAAATATTACTGCTCTCCCATTCCGTGCTCTCCTTTTTAGGGTTCCTCTTATACATATGTTACATACTATAAATTTTTAAGTTCATTTCATATGTTTTTTGCCCTCTGTTCTGTCCTTTCCATTTCTTTTCCTCTGTGGATCAGTTTGGATGTTTTCTGTTGACCTGCTTTAAACTCTGTTCAGTTGTATCCGTATTCTATTGTATCCAGACAGTTCCACATATTGTGATGGTATGTTGTTGTTCCTGTTGCTGTTGTTTTAGTTCTAGAATGGTTATTTGATTTTTATAAATATTCTTTATCTATTTGGTCCTTTCCTCTAATTTCTTTAATATTTATATTACAAAGTATTATAAATAAAAAGTATTTATTATTTATAATACTGTCTGCTAATTCAGTTACCTAGATCATCCGTGGACTGACATCTATTTTCCTGTCTCTTCTCTTAATTACTGGTCATATTATCTTGCCTTTCCACAGGCCTATTAATTTTTAATTATATGCCAGATATAATGAATAAAAGAATCAAAGAGGGTCCAAATCATTTTATCTTTCACTGAAGAGTGCTTTTTCCACATTTAAGTAAATACAGTGAGGACATGATCATCTCAATCCAATTAGAAACTCATTTGGGATAAAACTAGATTGCAATATTTATAATATTCAGTGCATTTCTGATTTTTAATGCTCTAAGGACATGCACCTCCTAGATTTTTTACTAGAACCCTGACAGGACTTTGTCTACCAAAGCCCAGAACAGTAAATGTTGTCCATTTCTATTCTGTGTAAGTTTCAGTCCATTTATCCAGCCCCCAAGCCAATGTCTTAAATTCCTGGCAGGTGATTAATGTTCTTGATGGAAGCTCCCTCACTAGCAGATCTAACTTCCTCAGTACCAAGAATCTCTGGATATTTTACTCCACATTTTAGAAGCTTTTAGCTTAGCTCCCCCGTTACTCCAAAACTTATTTGAGGAAAACAAGTGTTTGAGTCCCCTCAAGTTTCAAAATTGCCACATCACCCCCATTTAACTGCTAAAAGCTTAGGTAGTTACTCCTCCCCTCAGCAGAGTCCGGCTGCTTCAGCAAGACTAGTCCTCGGATCATGCTCCAACTTGGCAGATGACCCAGGCTGAAAAATGGCTGGAGGTAGGTGGCTTACTTCTTTTCTCTCACATTATGGTTTATCTCATCTCTGTTACTTCCACAGCTCTTTCATGAACTCAGAAATTTGTAATTTTGTAATCTATCCATCCATTTTAAGCTGATGCAGTGGGAACATCACCTTGTCAGCATCGACTGTATCCTACCCAGAAGCAGAAATCTATTATGCCCTATCTAGAAGCAGAAAAACCCAATTTAGGAATCCTTTGGTTACAAGTAGCTAGCAACCCAATGCAAACTGCCATATATTAAAAAAGAAAAAGAAAAAGAAAAGGGGGGGGGACTTTATCATTTCACCTAATTGGAAAGTCCATGTGTGTAAGACTGGCTTCAACTATAGGCAATCTAAGAATTTTTTAAAAATCTCATTGGCTGTCATCAGTCACGCGCCCATTCCTGTCTTAGTTATCACCCAAACTAAATGGCCTGAGAGTGGATGATGCGTGATTCCCCAGAGAAAAATCTGCATCATTTTATTAGAGGAAAGAGGAGTACATCACAGGCAGTAAGAGCAAATCCTGATTTTGCCCGACAAGTCCAACTGTCACTCATCTATTTATCTTCTCAATTGCCATAGCTTCCAACAGCCATTTAAGACTGAAAGGCATTACTTTTGACTTGTGTATTGCTAGGGTTAAACTGAAACTCTGCTCCTGATACTCTCTTGGTATCCAAAGCATTCAAATTCATGCTGGATTGCAAATAGATACTTAATAAATGCTTATGGCTTAGTTAGTCGTGGGGTAAGCTTACCTGACTGCCTTTCACACAGCAGGCCAGCCGCTGAAGAAGGTCTAGTTTCTCAGTTTTCAACTCTAATCATGCGCTAACACGTGCTGCCAGAAGATAGCACTTTAAAATAAGCTGTGGGTTACTGTGCTATATTTTATGCAGTATTCTTTTGAAGAAAAACTAAATGAGAAAATGGGTGAAGGTGCCTGGCTAATCCTGAGCCATTTCACTGACGTGCTCTACTGGGTTCCGCACGCCCTCATTTGCTGTGACATCGCACCTTCCAGGCAGGCAATTATGGGAAAGACTTTAGTGAGGCTCTCCAAGAGAGGAGATTGTGGGCTGAATGGAGCAATGTCAGAAAGGCAGCCCCAATTCCTCCCAACTACTTGGCGGGTCTCTCCCAGCAAAGGAAATAGTTTTGAATTCTTTCTTTCACCTGCTTGCTGCCAGAAATCTCATAAAAGCGTCTACACTTTGAGCCTGAGCTTGAAACTAGGAACTTACACTGTGAGTGAAGGGTTGGAATTAGCAGACCATGTTATTTCCAGTATGTGTGCAGATCCAATATTGGCTGTGTTGACTAAAGGCATTTGAAATAGAAAGACCTAAACGAATTAATAAATTAGAGCAAATGCATAATGTGATGATAAAGAACATAGTCACTGGAGTCAGAATCTTGGCTCTGTTGCTGGGTGGCCTTGGGCCTCAGAGTCCTAATTTGTATCACAGAGCTATTGTGATTAATTGGAATAATGCATGTGAAGTGCTTAGCTTGATGCCAGGCATAACCAATAATGAATAGTTACTATTGATATTTTCATTGAATCGTGCAGAAAACTTCAGGGATAGCACCACCATGGTAATGAGTTAGTGTGGCAATGGCCACAGATAAGTGCAGAAAAGGCTTAAGGATTTGGCTGCTTTAAATATATCCATATAGGGGGCGCCTGGGTGGCTCAGTTGGTTGAGCGTCTGCCTTCGGCTCAGGTCGTGGCCCTGGGGTCCTGGGATCGAGTCCCGCATCAGGCTCCCTTCTCAGCGGGGAGTCTGCTTCGCCCTCTGCCCCTCCTCCCTGCTTGTAATCTCTCTTTCTCAAATAAATAAAATCTTTTTAAATAAATTAATAAATATGTCCATATATTTTTTTCCCTGAGCATTAAAATGTCCAACCAAATTGTTTTGAATGTCTGCAGACCCAAGGGCAGAGGCCATCATCAGAAGTTAATGCCATTAATTATGACAGGGGAAAAATTGGGTGTACATTCCTATGAGTACCTGTGTTGCTCAGAACTCATACAAATGCCAAAATCTCTTTAGACTACTGCATGCAAACTCTTACAATAATGTCATCCCCCCCAAAAAAAATAATTAGGAAGAAGGTATGTGGAATGACTTATAATTTATTTATTTACCTACCCTGCATCTGTTTTTCATCCATAACTCATCCTACACTGAAAGCAACTAGGCAATTATGCAAGCTCTATCCATTTTCGCTGAGCCAAGTGTTGACTTCTCTCCTCTTTCTCTGTTTTGAACCTCAATCCTGAGAACATCCTGTTCCCCTACTTACCACAAACACGGATTCATTTGTGACTGATTTTAAAAACCTACATAGTATGTACTAAGCCCCATGGTGCAGACATAAGAATATAGGTCCTGTTCACACTCCAGGGAAGAAGAAGGTGAGGTAACACAATATTTTAGCACAGTGGAAGAAATGTGCATAGCCTGTAAGAAGGTAATGGAATCTGGGTCTTAAATGATGACTGAAGTTAAGCAGTCTGCTCAAGGAGTAAGAATTTTGGTGTGACCAAAGATACAGAGGCAAGAAATAGCTAAACTAAACACCATTTGATGTTGCTCAAATATGAAGTTCAAAGTAGTGAGTGTCAAAGGAATGCTGGAGAAGTAGACAAGGACTCAGGGCTATGGCTAGAGGCAATGAGGCCGGCTATGAACCTGTTCAATAATCCAGGCTAGAAACCCAAGGGGCTGAATGCAGTGGGAGCTGACCGAGAGGACTAGGCAAAGACATGTCTAGGGAAGATGAAAATTGCAATTTTTCTAAAATAATCTTTTTAAAGAAAAACCTGAGGAAAACATTTAAAAATGAGAGAAAGACAAAGTATTAAAAAAGAGAAACCAATGAGTCTACAAAAAAGGTACCCTAAGGTAGTAAAATTATGCCAGCTTCACATTTTACCAGATACCCAAGCCCCAGAAATTGTCCTGGCCTCTATCCCATTACCCATTTATCCTGGGACAGACGTGAGGTGGCGTTGCTCCCTCATTTTTCTCCTCACAAGCACCACAGAGTCAGGTCGGCAGTCCTTAGACTGTGAGGCCATTGTTATGTACCTTCCTTGTCTCCTACAGTGATGGCCAGGGTCCCAGTCATGAGCCCTCAAGTGATAAAGCTGCTTCTTGGACTTTTGGCCATTCTTCTTCAGGTTTATATTTACTTCTAACATCCTTCCTGATACCCTTCTTCAAAGGAGAACTTCCTGGATTTCCAACCAGAGAAGTTCTTCCTTAAACTCTGACAATACCTTTTTATTCTGTAACATTTAACAGAAGAAACATAAATCATGGTGAGTTATACTCTTCAGTGACAACTGTTTTGCTCACCTATGGTTCTAAAGCAGGATCCTGCCAACTATGGCCCCATGAGTCAAACCTAGCCCACTATTTGTTTTAACAGAGTTTCACTAGAACACAGTCATACTCGTTCATTCAAGGATTCCCTCTAGCTTTATGTGTGCTAGAGTGGCAGAGTTGAGTTGTTATCCCAGAGAGTTGAGACCACGTGTGCCAGAAATAGTTCACCCTAAAATATTTACCATATAGCCTTTTATAAAGTTTGCTGACCCCTTTTCTAAACGACTATCAAGACTGATTTTTCTCTGGTAGTCACATTTATTTTATAGTAAATGCCCATATGCTTAGAGCCTGTGGAACTCTATCCAGCTCCCTACCACAGCTGGTATATCCCAACCTTAGTGCCTGTTTCCAATGTGAGAACAGTTCTCAGCTTTATCAGCTACCCCTCTCTCCCTACAGTCTGCTCTAATGACCATCCAGAAGTCTATTAATAAATTCTACAAAATTTCTACAGAAAATAGCTTTTCATATATGATATCAATTTTGAAAATTAGCCCAGCAGCAGGACATGGAGGAGCACTGAGTGGTTAGGCCTCTATGAAATGGTACAATTAGTTTTTCTCCTTTGTTCTCTTTTATACAAGGCATATCAGCAGACCTGAAGACACAGGAGGGGAGGCAAAGCTGAAATGCTTCAATAATCCATATACCAGAAAATCAATTCATAATAACTAAAATTTAGCTGAACCAGCTTTTAAGACATAGAAAATGTCCTTGATTTTCCTGTGATATAGTAAGATAATTTACATCTGTTTTTACTTAAGGAAGTATTTGCTAAGGGACAATATTATTTAATAGTTCAGAACAAGGACTCTGAAACTATACTGCCTGAGTCCAAATCCTACCTTTGTAACTCACTTGCTTAAGTCACTTCTCTGTACATCAGTCTTCTCACCTGTGAAACGAGGTAATACTACTATCTACCCAATAGGGTTTTATGAAGATTGTATGAATTCATATACACAAAGTATGTAGAAGACGACTGTAGATAAATGCTACCTATTATTGTCTTAATTTTTATTTCTTGCATTTTGTTTGTCTCTATTCTCAAAGGTCATGAGTATCTCCATTTGGAATAGAGTATGGCTACGTTCTGGCTGAATTTCTCCACACCTTCTCCCTGCTCGGTAGGCCTCTCTCATGTGGCTTTCTTCCCATTTCACCTGCTACACGAGCCGTACTAGCCTCCTCTCTTAACCCTTTCACTCATACTGCTCACAACCAGAGTTCCTGGTCTTGGCAATTGGTCTCACCAAGAGTGGAATCGGGAGAGGAGAGGTAGAGAAGCCAAGACCTCGAAACACTGGCTCTCTATCTACGTTTCCAATGCTCACTCTGCCTGCCCCATGAGGGAAGGGACTGTATCTTCCTTGTTCATGTCTCAGTGCCAAGCCCCTAGAACAATGTCACATAAACAGAAGGTGTCCATGAATATTCATAGAAGGATGGAATAAACTGCACAGGGAAGCAGAGCCTAATGTGAGAGAGAAGCGTGAGGAATGAGTGCTGAGCCTTCACCAGCAGCTGCTCCTCTGACCTCATGGTCAATGACCAATATGGAAAATGACTACACCAGAGGGACATGGATTGTTGAAAGCAACAGCAGACAGTAGCGGTGAAGCAAAAATGAGGGCATGACTTTCTGGAAAGAATGGCTTCAAGGTCAATCTTGGGAATATTAGTAGTTTCCAACTCCAGATATATACATATAAATAAAGGTACCAGCTAATTTGATCAGAATCACATATATTACCCTTAATTTCAGGTAAAAAAAAAAAAAAGCACCATTTATTCCTAATTTGTCTGATAATGTTCCCACTCTTCTGGTGTTTGGTAATCATTTATTTCTAATTATTAATTCAGAATAAGCCTATCAAGTACATATTTGATACCACACATTCTACCACAGATGGGGCAATCTTTAAAAAAATGGGTAGCACATCATTCCTGCTCTTGTTCTGAAGGAAAGCCACTTGAAAGATAGAGATATTCAGAATGACAATATAACATGGCAAGTGCTAATCAGGGCAAGGAAGAAAGGTCATTAGAGAACAGAGAAGGGGATTAGTATATTCTGCAAAGGAGACATCCATGATGACTTTAGGAATAGGAGCTATTTGTTGAACTTTGAAGTTGAAATCTGCCAGTGAAGGTGTGAAGTGCATGTCAGACAGATGTGGACAGAGTGAGACAAAGCACATTTTGCAAATGGCAAATAATCTGAGTGCTTATTCTAAGCACTCAGCAAGCATACTGCAAGCATACGGCATAGTAACAGAAGATGAGGTAGAGAAGGTGGCTGGGGCCAGATTAGTGAAGATTTAGTTGGCACATGCACTGAAAGTCATCAGAGAAACTTTAAGGAAAAGAGTGTTGTGTGAATCCCAGATAATTCAGCTCTGTGACCTGGGGAAATCCCTTGATTTCTGTTTCTGTGAATGAGCTTAGTTTCCTGAGCTGTAGGGCACCACAACAGTGCCTCTCTCTTGTGTTATTGTGAGGACTAAATGAGTTAATACATGCAGAGTATTTAAACAGTGCAGACTCATATTAAGTAGTTTAAAAAACATATCTCTTATTACTGTCTCCAAAAGTGACCTTCTCTCTTGTGACCGATTGTTAAGACACATTTCGAAGATCCACCATTTCCTTACTCCTAGGTCACCCTGCACAGTGCACTAACAAAATATATGCTCTGTCTTGAGTACCGTTCCTGTCAAGATCCAGTGCCAAAGTAAGAGCCGTGTTGGCTGAAAATACATCAGGGTGCCGAGAGCCCAGTGTGTGAGATGACAAATTATGGCCAGAAGCAGCTATTAATCACTCATGCCAAACAAAAGAGAAGGCTATCTACAAGTTTCTGCAAGGTGATCCCTTACTCCATTACCTAAACCAACGTTATTTTATGCTGTGTTTTACTTCCTTCAGGATTTCCTTCTGGAACATTTTTTGAAAGCAGTCTTGCTCATCAGATTTGTTATAATTTTTAAAAAGCTTCCTCCTCTGATGTTTTTCATCATGCAGCTATCCCTGAACATCCTGAGTACTGAAGTTCTAGGGACTGCCAGCAGAGAAAATGCATTTCCTTTATTATATGAAATCTGACCTTTATTTCCCCCCTATATTATATTGGTATTTGATGTGGTTTTCCATTTTCGAAAGCACCAATATGGCAAAAAGAAACTATCAGTGTCTGATATGCTAAATGCCAATTCTGGGAATTGACTGCCCAGAGGCTAACCTGGAAATAGCTATCTTTGTTTACCCACTGCAACAACCTCAAATGAGAAATTATCTCATCATATTGCTCATCTAGGTTACAGTCCAGAGAGTGGTTCCCTAAAATGATTAAGCCTCGAAATAATTCTATTTTGGTCCAGAACATTTACATTGGCCCACATCAATACTCCATGTTGTTCCCCTTCCTACTCATCTCTGCTCTGCATAAGGCCGACCGTAACACCAAAGGGCCACCTCTTTGTCTCTCAAAGGGCCTTCAGTATCCCTCTTAGTCTGGATTTCACTGAGCTTAAGTCATTTATTCTTAAATTAAGAAGTGGAATAATGTCATTGACTGGATTCTTTACCTGATAATGTTAATATGGACTAGACTTTGATCAACTTTAATGCAAGAGATGCTTCAAAACCACTAACAGACACAGGAGAGAATAAAACTAGCTATGTATGCATATGTGACACACATGGATACAAAGTGCATTTCTAAATACAGTCTCCAACTTTTTTGCTTAGGTGCCACAGGTGAAATGGATTAGGAACGGGACTATTTTGCTCATTCATTCAATCGCTTATTCATTTATTTATTTACTAAATTAATACCTGAGGAAAGCCATTCTATCATTGAACGCTTCCTTCTCCACATCTCATAGCTCTTTGAAGCCACTTAAACACTATTCATTTTTAATAGGTAAACCCCTAAATATCTCTAATCTTAAGGAAAAGATGCGCTGAGAATTTTTTGTGATGCTAAGAATAATGTGCAACTATTTCAACTGTGGCATTATTTATAGTAAAAATGGACAAACAACCTAAATATTTAGCAGTGGAAAAATGATTAATGAAATGATGGTACATGTGTATAATCCAGTGCCATACAGCCAGCTCAGCGCTCATGTGAAATGTTTAATGATGGTAAAATATTGGTCGTATGTTAGTAAAAATAAAGATACAAAAAACTTTGTTCTCATTCCTAATATAATTCAGATTATAATTAAATATTCATGAATAAAATGTACTGATATGTTAATAGTGATCATTTCTGAATTAGAAAGTTAAAAATATTATCTATTACCTTCTTTATATATAATAAGCATATATAACTTTTACAATCACAAAACAAAACCACAGTGGGATGCATTGCATGTATGCGTGTTTTCAGTAAGCCCATTATGTGTATCATAGGATGTTGCCTCTCTAAGGGAATCAAAAGAAAAATAAAATAATAGGCTGATTCTCCTGGAACTTACAACATAATGGAGGATACCAAAGAGACAAAAATGATTTTTAAAATAGCAATACAAAAGAGGATTAAAGCTGAAACTGATAAACACATTATAGGGTGCACCACTGAAAGAATTAAGAAATGTGGATTTAGTGGGGCTCAGGAGCAGGAAATATTGCATGGAGGCAGACACAGATGGATTTGAATAGGTGAAAGAAACAGAGAGACGAGGGAATGCATTAAAGCATGGCATTAGTCCCTGTTTTGCCTTTTTTAGCCATCTTTATTAGAGGACAGTTTATATTACATAGTCAGGGTTCAGTTAGAAGAAGAGAAGCCAGAAAAAGAAAAAAAGAAAAAGAGAAGCCATTCCATGTATTTTTAAACAGAAAAGGATACAATACAGGAAATTAGGTGCTTATGAACCACAGAAAGGCCTAGACAAAGTCAGAAACCCATGTCTAGAGGTTAGGAACCTGCAGAAAACCAGTAACACTTCATAGTTGCTCCACACACCTGTGGCAGGTAAATAGCAAAGGAAAACAGAGGTCATTATAAAACTCATCTCTGTAAAGCCCTAGTCTACTATGAAAGTAAGAATCACATAGCTTTTGCCTTTTTTTCCAAATCTTGTATAAGTGTGTCTACAAGGCAAAAGGTCAATCTATCCAAAACACTAGAGACAAAGTAGTCTAGAAGATGTACTTCTCAGGCTTGTAGCCTTTGCCACACAGGATAAGGCAGAAAAGTACGTGAGAATGAATGCTGAGTATCTAACTCCTCTCCCACATATTCACCACATATGGTTACAAAAAAGCCCTGAAAACCAGGGTAAAGAGTTTATCCTTAAAAAAAAAAACAGGTTCCTTAAGCAGATGGCAAAAAATACTGTGTTGCAAAAGTGAGTTTGTTAAGAAAAACTATCTTACTATGGCAAGTATATTCTGAGTTGTTCCACCATCACAGAGTACCATGAAAAAATTCCAACAACCTCCAAGAACCAAAAGGAAATCAGAAGTGGAGTCAAAGTTACATGGGGTCAAGTTAAGGGCCATGTGCCCACATCTCACTGTGGGTCTGGAGCTGGTTTACACATACCATGTAGCCACCCTGACCCTTTCAACAGGTCAGTTTGCTCAAACAATAAATTCAGTATGAAAAGCAGGAAATACAATTGGTTTTTAAAGTGTTGCTCTGGTTGCAACACACAGACCCAACTTATAGCAACTACAGTCAACTCTGATCAAATGAGAACTGTCACAGTCATGCGCACTAGTCCTCCATGGTGATGTCTGTGCTCAAATAGTATTTTCATAGCATTGCATATCTGATTTTCAACATTTCTGCCTGCATGGTTTAGGAAAATTATATTTTAAATCTTTAATGCATTATGAATAGAATGATTTTAATAAAAATTCCTACTTGCTGAAAGATAATTTCTGTTTATAACAAATTTCAAATGGCAAAAAAAAAACACAAAAAAGTTGAAACCCTTAAACTCTTGTCACTTGTGGGTATGAGTGGGGTGAGGTCATTCTTTACAAGGGAGAAAGTCATGAAGAATTTTGAGCGATTTACCCTACTTTCCTACTATCTTGTCTTTATGACCTACTGGTCTGTAAATTCTTTGGATGCAGATGGTGTGCTTTATGTTTCCCAATGCTACTGACCTCAGACACTTGCCTACAGCTCTTGTTTGATGAATAAATCTATTCTAATAGCCTCCATATCAAACATTGCTGCTATATCACAAGTCTGCATGGAGACTTGAAATGATGGAAGTTTCTTAGCCCAGAATTTTATTGTTAGAAGTCATTCCATAGCAGCACTAAAGGAGAAGGAGATGGATGAAGAAGAGGAGGAGGAAGAGAGCAAACAAGAAAGGAAGGATGATGAGAGGGAAGGAGGTATGATATATAACTTCTACCAAGGCGATCCCAGGGTCCTGGGATCAAGCCCCGTGTCAGGCTCCCTACTCTGCGGGAAGCCTGCTTCTCCCTCTCCCACTCCCCCTGCTTGTGTTCCCTCTCTTGCTGTGTCTCTCTCTGTCAAATAAATAAATAAAATCTTTAAAAAAAACAAAAACAAAAAAACCTTCTACCAAGGGACTAAACAATAGCTTAGCAAAGGAATTATGGTAAGGGCTGGACAAAACAGGCAGTAGGGCGAATCGAATCATGTATGGTCTTGACAAGACCCCATTATAAAAGATGTGTGTTTAATATGACCATACTTAGAAAGCAAGGCTGAGACTATGGAAAATTTGTAGGTAGGCTCCTAAAGTATGTTTGTGAAGATGTTCTGAACCATGACAAATCTCTTGAGTGGAGGCAAATAGAAAATTCTATATAAAAAAATCATGATAAATGAATAGTGTTCTCTGTGATCTATAATTTCCTAAATTGATTTTTTTTGTAAATTGATTGATTGAAGAGTGTTCATATTATTGACAATATATATGTCTTATGATCTTATCTACTCGGCTCAGCTACCAGGAACTATGATCAAAGTAAGCACTTTTGCTACTTTTGGAGAAATCCTTTCAAGTCAATTTTCCTTGGATCAGCTTTCAACATAAATTTTGTCCCTTGTGGAGAAATTCAGTACAATGTACGCAGGCCCATAAAATAGGAAAGCCTATTTTCATCAAGGAAGTGGGGCGCTGCATATTTATGCACAATGCCCCATGTAAATCAGGAAACCACAAAACTAAAGGCATTAAAAACTCCAGGTCCTTCTACAGAATACCGTGGTTGGCGCATTTTTATGTGAGAAAAAGTTAAAGCTGAGACTCAAATTCTTCTGTGTGGCTGCAATGCTTTGCCTTAATAAAGACCTGTGGCCAGAAAGAATTGCCATCAATTCACAACGTATTTTTCTTTCCAAAATTACATTTCTCTTATAAATATCCCTGGAAAACAACCTTAAGAATCTAATAAACCCTGAATCATTTTACCAGTGACCTTCTTTCTGGTTAAATGTTCTCGTCAGCATCCTGGAGGTAAAACTGAAATTTGTGATCTTTTGATGAGCCATGCAGATGAAACCTGTGATTGAGAACTGAGGATTTTGAGAGACTTTCTAAACGGAACAGGGTTTGCATGTCCAGAATCCTATAAAATGCCTACCCGTGCACTTTGTCATTTTGTTCCTTTTCGGTTACCTCCACAGACTCGAAAGAATTTTTGTGGTAATAGTATAATTAAACAGCAGGTTTTAGGTTTAAATGTGCCAGGAGGGGTTTTTATCCCCCCTTTCTCTGACCCTCTCCTCCCAAACTTTTCTACCCCATGGGCAGCAGCTTTGCAAAGCTCACCTTTACTATCCATTTGGTTTGTATTTTTATCTGATTGGGAATGACATACCTGCAGAGGTTTTGCTTTTTATCCTCTCCTATATTTCAAAGCTTGTTTCTCCCTCAGTCCTGACACTGACAATCCTTTGTGGTTTTTCTTGGACCTCAAAGGCTTAATGGTCCAGCACAGAACTTGAATCTTTGGAAATATATCCCAACCACCTCTAACACCAGCTTCAGAGAAGTTCAGGGAGCAGTCACTCAGAAGAGCAAAAGTGGTGTCCATGGTTAAATGTTCCAGGGAGGTTTTTGTCTTTAAAAATCAAGTGAATATATTAAAAGATTGCTTTAAAACCCACAGCACTCACCCAGATAGCCTGGGGGGGCTTTTCGATTCACTGCAGGTATGAAGATGAAACAGTCTCAAAGTTAGTTAGCTCTCTTCCTGAATGTTTGGTGGCCCCTTTCCCAGGGAAGGGGGTAGGGAAGAGCATGACTGGGGGAGGTGAACTCTTGCATGAGACCAGTGCTATAGAAGTGGGGTAACAGTAAATGCCTAGTTGCCTCACAGGAACAGACAATAATTCAGTAAGTGCAGTTAAGCATATATGATTAAAAGAGGCATTCTATTATGCTCAGCAAGGCTCCTCTTTGATACTTTTTTGAAACTTCAAATGAATTAAGCTGCTATTTCAACTCCTTGGAGATTAACATTTTGCTCGTTTCTTTGTCACAGATTATCTCTTAGGGAAGGCCTGACCTGAGGGATGGGGGGAGAGAGAGAGAGAGAAGAAACAAAGCTAACATTTCTATGTTACTGATGTGCCCCCAACTCCTCTTACAAATATTAACTTATTTAATCTTCAACAACCCTGTGCACAGGATCATTATTACTCCCACTTTACAGATGAGGAAATAGAGGCACGGAAAGGCCAATAACTTGCTCAAGAATGCCTAGCTAATCAGTGACAGAGCAGGGTTTCCAACCCAGGAAATGTCACCTCAGAATCTAAGCACTTCGGGGGCGCCTGGGTGGCTCAATTGGTTAAGCGACTGCCTTCAGCTCAGGTCATGATCCTGGAGTCCCGGGATCAAGTCCCGCATCGGGCTCCCAGCTCAGCAGGGAGTCTGCTTCTCCCTCTGACCCTCTTCCCTCTCACGTGCTCTCTCACTCAAATAAAAAATAAAATCTTTAAAAAAAAAAAAAGAATCTAAGCACTTCAGCAACTAGACTTCTGACGGCAACATTAGGGCTCTATTTTTACACCTGCTAGACTAAACACACACACACACACACACACACACACACAGGCCTCCAAACCTCAATTGCTTAACACCAGAGAAGTTAACTTCTCGTGTTGCGTCCAGTGCAGGTTGTTGGACAAGCCCTGTTCCTTGTGCTCACCGAGGGACTCAGTCCACTGAAGGCTTCATCTCAACAAGTGCTTCCGTAAAAACCACCACAGTGGGAGAGGAAGGTAGTGAGTCACACCACAGCTCTTAAAGCTACACATATCACTCTCACCCACGCTGTATTTGTCACTCTAAGTCATATGGCTACACCCAGTCTGAAGAGCATTGAGAAATGCAATTCTACCACAGATCCTAAAGTGGCCGGGTGGGGAAGGGGGAAGGCTACCCAGATATGCTGGATGAATGGCACTAATGACGGGCAGCTCACCTCCTTGGGACCCGCCCAGGTCTCTTATCTCACCAGTTTCCCTTGAGATAGAGTGGGAAACGACTTTTAAATCTCCAAGCGAAGACCCACATTCCTTAAACTTTGGGTTCTCTAGTGCAAGATTATTTATTGAGAATATTTGTGTCCATGTTACCTTGAAGCCCAAGGATTCCTGAACATATAATCCAGAAAGAGACTTAAAATCGATGGGCTTTCTTCTCTGCATTTCTTCCCTGTGGCAATGTGTATAGGCTGCTTGAAAGGGAAGACAAACAAAAGTTAACATTTCAAAAACAATCTATCACACTACTAAATTGATGATAAAATCTGAGAGTTCAGATGTTATTGCAAAAATTTCTTTACTTTTCCAGTCAAATTCCCTTTCAGTCATTAAATTCAATCTCAGTTGGGAATTAATCCATCTCTGCTTCTTCCTAGTCTTTCTCCCTCTCCAGTCTCCATGTGCATTTTCTGCTCCCCAAGTTCGACTAGCATCACAGCCAGGATCCAAGCTCTTAACATTGAGTTCTGAGGGCCAAGGGTAGACCTTTCATATACATCATTGATGGAGTATTTAGCAACTTCAGAGTGAAATTTTCTATGGCAAAAACAAGCATGTGTCATGTTAATAGTTACAGTCTTTTGCAGAGTGTTCTTCCACTGTTGTATTAGCAGGATTTCTATCCCTTTCCTCTTATAACCAGGAGACCAGTCCCAAGAGGGATGAAGGAACACTAAACCTGCATCCTACTACTGGCATGAATACTGGGCATGTCCTGGGTACATGATGAACTGTCTCCCAGATCCATTGTTGGTCTCCTCCCTCTAACACTAGCACAAGTAACTGAAACGTGGTCACTAATTCTAATATCTAGTAGTACTGTCTATGTCAGTACTTTTAAATATGCATAGGTCAGTTTTTAAATATGAGGATTCCTTTCAAAATAAAAATATAGTTAAAAAAATATATATAGATGGAAAATAAGCATATGAAAAGAAGTTCCACACATCATATGTCTTCAGGGAAATGCAAATTAAAACAACAATGAGCTACAATTATATACCTATTAAAATGGCCAAAATCCAGAACACTGGCAACACAAAATGCTGTATGTAGGATGTAGGGCAAATGGAACTCTCATTCACTGTTGATGGGAATGGTACAGTCACTTTGGAAGAGAGTTTGGTGGTTTCTAACAAAACTAAATATACCCTTACAATAAGATCCAGCAATTGCACTCCTTGGTACTTATCCAAAGGAAATGAAAATTTATGTCCACACTAAAACCTGCACACAGATGTTTATAGCAGCTTTCTTCATAATTGCCTAACCTTGGAAGCACCTAAGATGTCCTTCAGTAGGTGGATGAATAAATAAACTGTGTTGCATCCAGACAATGGAATATTATTATTCAGTGCTAAAAGGAAATGAGCTATCAAGCCATGAAAAGACATGGAAGAAGCTTAAATGCATATTACTAAGTGAAAGAAGTCAATATGGAAAGGATTTCATGATTTACATCGTGTTCAAATGCAGATCTTTGTATGCAGCAGCTCTCAATCTGGAGATCTATGAACTAAAAAATGCAGGATATCTGACCCCTCCACACTTAAAGGACAAGGTGAATACAGTTTTTATGGGGAACTGACAATGTTCCAACACCCAGCAACCAATTCATTCAAAGTCCAGAATGTTTTTCTTGTCATCAAACCAAAATAAGCAAGCAGAGCTCCATAAAACTCAACTAGGTGCTCTTATACTACCTTTTTTTTTTTTTTTACATCCAAATCCCTCCTGGCTTCTATTGTTCACTGCTATGTGACTTGATAGAACTGAGAGTATCTGATAATGCCTGGCCATATCTATTAGAAGGGCAGTGAGCTATAAACTAGAGCTAATATTACCAGCCACCACTTGCCCTGAGGCCCCCAGTACAGACCATTCTTGGGAAGGCTACTAACAATCATGAGAGCAGGTATAGAGAAGGCTCTTGGTACTAAGGGAGGAAAAATAAAAACTTCAAAAATTGACGTGGATCTTAAATTTCTGGAGAGTAGGTGTGTTTATAAAGACTTTGTTAGACTTCTAAAACTCTGTTTTAACACTTTTTTTTAAGAGGAAAGAAAGGATTTAGCACAGTAGCTCCATGGTATAGCTGTTATGTTTAACAGAGGTGCTGTTGTTTGATGTTACTTGTGGGTTTATTGATCCTTTTCAGTTACTGTGGTAGCTCTCTGTAAGAATTTTAGAGTTATTTCCCAGCTACCCACCGAAGCCTTATTCATTCTTTGCTCTTTTTTTTTTTTATTGCTTCCAAACACAATATATTTTCGAGCAATGAGAATGGCATTCTGTTGGAAAAGAGAACAAAAGTGAGAACTAATTTATTCTCAATAATTATTGGTAAACAACTGGGTAAGAGAGTCAATAACTTCTGTTAAATTTTCTGGGTCTCAACCTGGAATTTTTTCTCTTGCAAAACTGAAATCCAAGACAGCTTTCCTGAAACCAGCACCAGAATACTGCAATGGAGAGAAAACAAGTCACCCTTCAGTGGCAGTCATTTGTTCTGTTACACATATCTTAGGCTGGAATAGAGTGTGTCTCCTATATTCCAGAATTACTAGAGCTCTGCTAATGAGAATGGAACGTTCTAGAGTTATACAAAGAGTTCATGGTCTTAGAACAGGGATAATTAAAATAATGGTGAAAAAGCAACACAAAATGACAAAATGAAACAAAACCAACTTCTGGACTTTAAAAAAAAATCAAGCCTAATCAACGAAAATAAATCTCAAAAATATATTAAATAAAAAATAAGTTACACCTAAAACTATATACCATGTGATATAATTTATTTAATTTTAAAATATGTAGTTATGTATTATTTATGAATTCCAGCACATAGAAATACATATACATCAGCTTTAGTGTGGTGGTTGTCTCTGAAGGGGGAGCAGAGCGGGTCTGCGAAGCATTAAGAAATGGCTTCAATTGTATCTATATTTTATTTGGTGATGTAATGGATGCCTGCAATATTATTCCCTATACTTTTCTATATGCTTTATATATTTCCTAAGTTAAAACATTTACAAAGATTCAGAGTGCTTTCCAAATAATATGCCAACCCTGAAATAAGGAGCTGGCAATAAATGCAAACTAGAATAAAACCTAAAAGAAAAGTTCACAAAAAGTAACAAAAGAAGAATATGAGTGGGAGAAGGAGAAGAATTAAGAGAAATTCCATTACCCTGACCCTCTATAGGTTTCATCAATTCCTAAGAGTCTTCGTCTATGTTCAACCAAAAATCAGAGCACCAAATAAGAGTGTGTGCACGATTATTTATTTCATTACTTATTCTGGATTGCCTTACCCTTAATCAGTGCTTAAGTTCGTCTAATTTACTTGCCTGGCAGGGTGATCCAGACCTTCCAACCCTAAGGCATCACATCCTCAGATGCTTTATCCTTGTTGGGCTATGGTTGCTACCATTTTCAATATATGATTAGCACAGAGTTTAAAGGTATCAAAAGGTGATGAGTTCCCTGAATTTTAGATATACTCCTTTCTGTCCTATTAGTACAGCCATCACCCTAGATCTTCACTGGGATACAAGAATAAAGTTAACGAAACTTAAAGTGAATTTCCCCAACTAGTATGGTAATTCCTTTTTTTGCTGGTTCAGTAGCACAAAGAGCCCAAAATGTTCAAATGGAAGTCACAGCTTCAAGCTCAATGGATCTGTTACCATATCCCTTGGTGAAAGCATCACTTTACCAGTCCTGAGAATGAGGACTTTTAATCTAGCATATTCTAAGATTGCACAGATGATAAACACAATTTCACAAGTGGCTCCCTAGAAGAGCTAGTGAGAGAGCCAATCCTACTTCCACACGGTTCCCAAATCCAGGTAGTTTAGCTATTGAGTACATAGCATGATACAATGGTCATTAGTTCAATGTATAAACTTCAACCTTGTGAATAGATCCTGTACCTTGTGGAGAATGATACTCTAGCTCGTACCTTAACTGAACTTTTAATAAGCCCTTCTATCATCCTACTAGGCAAGTTTTTCCACATGACGTGGATAAGGTAGTAGCAGTGGATCACATGGGTGGTCATGCACCCAGAGTCATACCTTCTTTATGAGAAAGTTTCCTGTGGTGAGTCAGGCATTAAAAACCCTTAAAGGGTAGTGTTGGCAGAGGCACTACAGGTTATGAAAGCAAATCCATAGCTGAGTTATGGGATAATGGTTGACAATTCCAGGGTTGAAATGGATCTGATATAATCAGCCAGCCGCTAAATGGTTATCTGGTCTCTCTGAGGGATGATATCAAGTCAAGGAGTTGGTCTCAGTCGATCTGGGCTAGCAGGAGGGCAGCCAGAAATCCTCAGCATTAGTGACAGGCAGCCTCTATGCCCGCCATGATCACCACTCTGTTCACAGACCCAGTGTATAAGTAGGGGGATAACCAAGGAGAAAGACTGGCTAACATCTGCAAAATGAGTCACCCTACACAGCTGATACGTAGTGACTCTCTGAGGTAGATGCTAGTAGGATGTGAGACATAAAAATTCTCAATTTCTGTGCCTATTATCATCAGCCTAACCACGTGTCTCTTCCTCAAACTTCTTCATTTCTGGCCTTCTAATCTTATTCTTTCAACATCCCTAAATAACCAAACAATTGGCCATGTATATCCATACCTTAGACGAATTCCTCACTCATAAAGCACAAACATCCAAGTGCATGCTTGCAGTTCTGCCCACTGGGGAAATGTCCCTTCATAACCATCTTTCATGACCATGTCTGAGAAGGCTGTAATGTAGTGGTGACTCACTCTTGCCTAGCAGTAACATATTGAGCTCTGTCGGTTGTTGAAGGAAACTTCACAGAAACCATAAATTTTTTTGAGAGCAGTGACAGGAATTTGAACCACCTGTTCATGCGATTTACTTGTGTCTCCTGAAACTGCGCGAACGTCTCTATCATAAAAGGATTCCTGATGCACCTGCCTGGCATTATCACCTTAGAAAATCTGTTAACACCCTGATCACGATGGGCATCTCTGGTGGCGTATTCACATAAGGTTCCTTCGTCAGACTTTTAATCTCTACGAGGGCACAGTAGCATACCACAAGCTGCTTTTCAAACAGTAAGTCATATTCTTCCCCAGAACACAGCACGTTCCCCAGAATCTTAGAGGTCTGCACTGTGACTCTCCTGTGGGGGCTTTCTAGACACTGTGAAGAGCATCCATATGCCCCTGTAGCACCACTGAACTTGCTGGGCCATATAATCCACCCAAGAGACAGGTTCCTAGAAGAAGAGATTGAACAGGGATCCTTTTTCACGTGGTGTATTAGGGAATGCTCTCAGAAAAAGGGGGGTGATAGTAGAAGATATGTTTAAGTCTTAACCCCCCAGTGCCTCAGAATGTGACCTTATTTGAAAATAGGATCTTTACAAATGTAGTCAAGTTAAGATGAGACCTTTAGGGAAAGGTCTAATCCAATATGACCTGTGAATTATAAAACAGGGAAACTAGGACCGAGAGACAGGCCCAGAGGGAGAATGCCCTGTGAAGACTGCAGAGAGTAGGTGACACATCTACAGGCCAAGGGACACCAGTGACTGCCAGCAAGCCAAAAGAAACTAAGAGAGGGACATGGATTAGATTCTTCCTCAGAGCCCTCAGAAGGAATCAACTCTTCCAACCCTTATCTCAGACTTCCAGCCTCCAGATCTGAGACAACAAATTTCTGTTGCTTAAGCCACCCAGTTTGAAGTGCTTGTTACAATAGCCCTGGCAAACTGATAAGGAGCATGAGGGAAATTTGGGGTGTGGTAAATATGTTCCTTATTTTGATTAGCATGGTGATTGAGTGAGTTCAAAACTCATAAAACTCAATACTTAAAGTGGCTCATTTCATTGGATATAAATGCTTCTTCAATAAAGTTGATTTTAACAAGTAAAATTAATGGATTACTCATTATTATTTCAAAGTTATGGCTGCTGCTAGTCATTTTTTGCTCTTCATGCTTATAGGCTACTTCATGCCAGTTATTAATTACTCTGATTACTAATTGAAAATTAGTTCTGATTCCCACAAGAATATAGGAAAGTACTACATAGTGGGTACAAGGAGGGGTTTGTCTGGAACTCAGTGATTCACTGGGTACCTGCCGATACTTTCGTGTAAACTGGCAACTGCAGACAAAGCAGGTGCAAGAATAATCCAGGCTGTCTAGATCCTGAGCCATATACAGGTATCACATTTTTAAAAATTAAACATTAATGAAAAGGAAAAAAAGAATAACTCTCTATACTCCACTCCACTCCATATACATACCCTTCAGATACAAAGAATTTCTGGGTATCTATATTTTAATTTTTAAAAAAATCTCCAGGAAACAAGACTTTTGTTCATGAAGTTTGAGGTAAGATTTGGGGAAGGGGATAAGAGAAGGCTAGGACAGAGGAGAGACTGGGTAAGATACTCCTTAATCAAAGGCTAGAGTTTTAATATTTATCCAGACTCAGGAGTAGTAGCGCCTGATTTGGTGTAAGAGAAAACACAATCTAGCCTTCTTACATAAAGCTGAAAGCAGGGAGAACATTGTCCTGTCCCTGAACCTGGTCCTACCTCTATCTTTCTGCCACTCATGTACACTAGCAATTGTTAAATTATTCTTTATAAATTTAGGTACTTTTGAATTTCTGGAAAAAAAATTCTGGTGGAAGAGTGAGTCTAAATTCTGGTGGGGGAAAATGATGTTTAATTTGGAACTTAATGAGTTTGAGGAGTGTGCAGGACATCTGAATGTCCCAAATATCCAACAAGCTTACCTGGAGAAACCTGAAGAAAAGTATAACCTAAAGATAAGAACTGGGAGGCAATAAGGTAAAGGCTGGAGTCCAATAGAACCACTAAAAGACACCGTGTGAAACAAGGACAGTGGGCAGAAGACAGAAGCCTGGGGTTCACCAACTCCTGAACAATGAGGAAGAGCATGAATGGTCACAGACAGGGAGGCCAACTGGAAGAAGATGGTGTTACCAACACCGAGCACAGAGTAGGCAAGCGTGCGCAGAGAAGCCTGGAAGCTGCAAAGGGAACACACTCACTGGAACTGGCAATGAGATGATAGTTAATAATCTCCAAGAGCAGTTTCCAGAGTGTGGGAGGTTGAAAGCCAATCACAGCAAACTGAGGAATGAATGGTAAATGATGGACTAGCATACAGTTAATATTATAAGAAAAGAGTAAAAGACATTTACATGAGACAAGAGTTGAGAGGCTACTTCAGATGGGAGACACAATGTCAAGGCAAGGTAATTTGAAAATGGGAGACATTTGAGTTTCTTAAAACATGAGGGGGAAAGAGTCAGCACAGAAGACAGATTAATGAGGTGGGAGAGAGAAATGTTAGTAAATGGAACCATACCTGTCTGGATGAGGAAGGAGATGGATTTAAGGGAACAGATGAAGAAGTGACATGGGATAAGAAGACAGACCCCCTATTTTCAAGAAGTGTAGGAAAATCTGTCACAGGGATGTAAATACGGATAAGCCTCCCAGTGGAGAAACAAAAAGTTATCCGAAAGAGAGCGTATATGGAGTCCTTGAAGTAATAAACGTGATTTAAAAGATATCAACCCCAACAGAATGCTTTGTATCACGAAAGTCTGTTTTTTGGAGATGAAAGTCATTTATCTCGGTCACACTAAATCCGGTACATTTAGAGATTGTTTGTATACAAAAACATATTCACAAAATAAGCCTCATGGGTAAAATTAACTGTCACTAAAAAGTCTGCATAGGAACGCAGAACACAATTTTCTTAGTATATCTTTCCCAAAGGGACCTACTTTGATAGAAAATAGAACTGGATCACGGTGAATCATGTAGCCTGTATCTTACAAAATAAAACCATTTCTCTGGTTAAATATTAGGTTAGATACAGAGGTGCACTGTCTATACCACTGTAGAAGTACTGTATTTGCACATCAGTGGGTGGATGCAGGTGTGGAAGAAAGACAGGGATTGGAAGGAAGCCCTATCCTTGCTTGTTTCCTATTGTATGGATCACAGCAAAAATATGCCAGCTACAAAGAGCCACTGCCTCAGAAATGGATTCTCCTTTAACTTGGAAATCCTAACTGAACTCTTTCTCCTTCCTGAGTTTCCTTTCTCTTTAGGTCAAATACCTAATTACACCCCAAGCTTTAGATTTTCCCTCTAATCCCTCCTACAAACTGCCCACATCCAGCTAAGTATCTTTATCCATTAATGCAGAAGACACACACATTAAACTACATGCAATAAAGGGCAATGAAAAACAGGTTACAATGGTTGTTTCTACTGGCAAACAGCATTTGTAGTTAGTCAACACCCACATTTCCCACCCTCCCTTTACCTAGCATGTGACTGTTTGACGCACAGCATCAGTAAATCAGGCAGTTTACTGATCTGATTACAATTCTGAGCCCATCAATTATATTGTTCTTTCCTTCGCTTGGATGGATTGTGTAAGATGGGAAAAACTCTTAGAGGCTAATGTAAAACAAATGTGTTGGCAGGTTAACTATTTGGTTCTTCAGCGAAACTCCCTCCCCTGTTGTTATGATGGTCTATAGAACAATCACCAGTTAAGTTGGGGACTTGGGGAGGGTCTCCAAACTTATTAAGAATAATACATTGCTGTTTAAGCCACACACTTAGTCCCAGCCAGTATGCCCGGGGTTTTGTAGAGCACAATTTCATACCACTTTCTGTACCTCCACACACCCGCCAAAGCAGGAGTTAATTCATACTGGACACAGCAACAGCTCCCTACAACTCACTATTTTGAAGTAATCAGGCAAGAAGCAAATCTCCTGTCCACGAGTTAATGCTTTATTGCCCTGCCTGCCATGGAGTGCTGAGAGTCTGAGATATGTACCCTGACCAAACAGGATTATGTGAACAGACATTTTCTAGAAATAGTAACTTACGAGTGCCTGCCTCATTTCCCTTTGCCTGGTGATACCCTCACAAAGGCCATTTAGAAAGGATTTGGCAGCTTTCAAGATACAGAATTTGAGTAAGACTATTGAATCACAGAACTGTACCTCTGCAACAAATAATATACGTTTTAAAAAAAAAAAGAAGATAGTAGGAAGGGAAAAATGAAGGGGGGGGAATCGGAGGGGGAGACAAACCATGAGAGACTATGGACTCTGAGAAATAAACTGAGGGTTCTAGAGGGAAGGGGGGGATGGGTTAGCCTGGTGATGGGTATTAAAGAGGGCACGTATGGAATGGAGCACTGGGTGTTATACACAAACAATGAATCATGGAACACTACATCAAAAACTAATGATGTAACGTACGGTGATTAACATAACATAATAAAGTAAAACTTAAAAAAAGATATAGAATTTGAGTTCTAAAGTGTCCAAAGATCAGTGAATGCCACTTTTTTCCTCCTGTGGAGCATTTCTAATCAAAATTTGGTTACTACAGCCTAGATGCTGACTGAGATAAACCTATTTGGAACTCTAAAAATAGCATCTTCTGAGCTTCTCTGTCTTCTGAGCTTCCCAAAGGAAAGCTCTCCAATGATTTGCAGCTCATTACAACCAGAATCTTCACAAATGGGATGATTCTTTTTTTTTTTTTTAATCTTGGAAGATGCCAGATTGACAGTGCTTACAACAGGGGTCTTTGATTTGGAATTACACCCATGGTTACAGAGAGGCTAACGTGGCAGTAGTCAGCCAGCCACTGCCTTCCACAAGGCATTGAAAAGCAGGTTTCTGAATCCAAGCTGAGAACAGTGAGGTCCACATTCATTATCTGGCCACCTTCCGACGGGCCAAACAGACTTTCCAATTGGGATAATTAGGGTAGAACAAACATCTCCGCCTCCTGGGCAGCCATGCCTCCGAAGGTTTAACCAAAGCCTAGAAAAGAAGTCACGAGTTCTACAGTGCTTCCTACACATCACCATTTATAAAACTGAACCATTTTATTACACTATATCTAGGCCAATTATTTACAGGTTATTTATTTCAGAAATAAGATATGGGGGCATCACAAGAGGGAAAGACCTTGTTTCCCTCCCTGTCCTATCTAATTAAGGCTCAGTTTCACCATTCCTGAAATACACAAGTGTCATATTTACATCCATCGTCCAATGAGCATTCTTCCCACTACTCACAGGAACTAGAAAACCCTTAATTGCATAGTATGGTCCAAACAGGAATGGCACAAAACAGAATTTCTAAGAGGGAATGTTCTATCAGAGTTTCTGTTCAGGTGGCTCATTATTTTTCAGGGATGGTTTTAAGAATAGCCTTGCTACTAACAGCATTAAGACCAGAGGGGATATCAACTTCTACTAGAAGAAAACAGTATACTCTTGAGACATTAATTTTACTCTTGAGAAAATTAAGAAATCTCACTTCAAGCAAGTTCAAAAAAATGATATTCTTCTGTTGACAGAAATGCAACCTCTCAGAGCATGAGAATGTTTCCAATAGAACTACCTGTCCCAGGTTATTAAGGCTATACCTTCATACAATGCTTGATATGCTGACCTATGTCTTCATGCACCTTGGACAGAGCACTCTCTTCCCTCTCCTCTTCATTCTACTAGTTTAAAAACAAAAAGAAAGCAAACAAAAACAAAGCTTCCCTCACCCACTTGATTGGTGATTAAATTTTCCTTCATAGGTTATCGACATTTCATTTCCCAATTAAAAGGACACCTTAATCTAACACCTTTGCAAGGTAGACATCAAAACCTTACCTAAGAATTGGTTTTAATAAGTCAGAGAGCCAGCTGGGACAAGGGTAAGTGTTTTGGAAGGACAGATGTCATAATGAGGGGAAAATGAGAAGTAAACAGGAAATTAAAGGATATTTAAGATAGTGGGGTATCCCACAAGTAACCCAGGACCAGCTTTACCTCTGAGACTGGCTTGTTCGAGGAGTACTCAGAGCCTAGGTATTAACAATCAGACACACTTTGATCCAAATCCCATCTTGGTTGTACTTACTGATCTATGAAACTTAGAGTGAATCATCTAATGTCTCTAGACCTCGTTTCCTGTTCTACAGAATGCATATCGGCTACCTGGCCTTTAATGGAGATATCATACATGACACCACTATAGATACATGACCGTGTCAGGGCCCCAGAGGAGGGAACCAGAGGGACACTCAGGTGAGAGACACTGACAGGCAATGATGATATCAACTATTCATTAGAAAATAGCAAACAAAAGAATTATACATAGATTTTTCCTAAAATTCCTTATAAACTTTCTGAACAGTTATTAAAACATGAAATTGGTTGAAATGTTCTCTTCTCTTGGACAGTCATTACGGCAAGGAGGACGTTTAGCCAGGCAGGCCTGTGCAGAGGTAAGCAACACATTGTTTTGCTCCTGGACAGCATGATCAAGATGGTCTTCATGACCCTCTCAGCTTGACTATACTTTAGACAGGCTTATTCCTGACTCCAGGCCCCTGACCTTCCTTTTCTCAGAGAGGATATTTTAGAAAACTTGTCATTGTAAATTCTTTCTCTGCCCCTTTGAAATATATGTAAATCTCAGCCTCCTGCCAGTTTCACAACTTAGGAAATGTTTTTCTCAAGGACCTAGGAATCATTTTTGAAATGTAAACAATGGGGAAGATAGCACCCCTATCTCCCAATCCCTGTGGAGAATAGGAGTCTATTCTTCCATATAACTTCCATGGTGTCAATTAGCAAACACAGGTAGGTTAATCCCAGAAGGAAAAAAAGCATCTGCAAATTCCGGAATAACTAAATGTGCTCAACACCTCTATTGACCAACCTCTTCTCTTAGCATCCTCTAGTACTTTTCCACGAGCTCACTCTCAGGGTTTAAAACCCTCCGTCTTTTGTGTCCATGAAGCTAAGTATCCAGACTTGTTCTGGGCTCTCTGCCCTATTGCTGGCAATAGTACTGAAATAAAATCAACTTCTGTCTGCTCATCTTGTCCAGTGCCATTTTTTTTTCTTTAACAAGCTCCACTCTCATTTTAGAGCCTCCCTCTTGGCCATGAGTGCCTCTGTCAACATCTAGTTTAGTGCAGTTTCCAAAACCTCTAAGAGGTAATGACTTGCAGGAGGATGAAGCTTGCAATAAAGGAGAGATTCAGGGAAGTCCATCTACAGTTGGAGCTCTTTAAGATCTACTATAGAATGTCTATGCCCAAATAGCTTCCTCTTGTGAGTTCACCTCCTGTTCACCTCTCTGGGGTAAACTGGTGTAGTGAACCGGGGTAAACCGGTATAGCAAAATGTATTAGTAAGAGCCTCAAATTTGTTCACACCTCCTCATATGCATTGCCTTTCGCAACGTAACTTTGCCACATTTCCTATCAAGAAATGCAGTCTTTTTCTTCAACTCTTGAAATCTGAGCTTGGTCTTATGCCTTTCTTTAGTTAATGGGACATTAGCCAACTTGCCAGAAGCAGAAACTTCAAGAGCATACATGGGGGCCTGCCTTTGCTTGCTTCTGGGACCCCTACTGCCTCCAAATAATGAGGAACTACATGGAGAGATCCCAACCCTCACGGGTTTCTTAGCTGAGTTTCCAAACATGAGAATGCAGCCATCCTACCCCAGCTGATCCATCACAGCCCAGAACATTGAGACAGTCTTCAGAATCATGATGAATAACTTTTTTTTTAATTTTAAGCAACCAAGTTACCATTTTTTTTAAATATAGCAAAAGCTGATACCATCAGGATGTTACATTTACTGAGAAAGCATGAATGAATTCCCAACCCAGAGAAATGAGAAACTAGCTGGAGAAGGAGGGGTATCCAAGAAAACATTCTTTCATCATCATGAGTCTCAAACCAGAAATGTTAGCTAGAATTTAAAAGAAGGTTTTTAAGGTAATTCAGAATCTCATAGAAAATCAATCTGTCTGTAGGACTAAAAATATCTCAGCTTTGAACACTTTTTTTCATTCTTATTAGACTTGAAAGCATGCCCATTGATCTAGCAAGAGCAGTTTGCTAATAATTAGGCTGGCAAGGCAGGCTCAGGTTTGTTACCAAAAGGGTGGGTGAGGGGCCCCTTTAGTTCACAGAAGCCTCTGCCCTATCAAGACAGAAAAGATGAAGCAGCAGCAACTGAAAAATGCCTCTGTTCTCAAAAATTCAGGTGAGATTAAATTCCATCACAGAAAAATAATTTCCAAGCAAAAACCATCCCATTCCCTGTACTTGATGCCTTCCACAAAGAAGAAACAGTCTTTAACTCAGATTCCCTTCCTAAGAGATCCCATGATAAATACTGATATTCCTTTCATGTGGCACTTACTTCTTTTTCTTCTTCCTTTTTTCTTGGTCTTCCATGAGTATAAGTGATATGCACTGGTCCACCTCTGCTATTAGACTTGGAAGTTCCTTGAGCGCAGGGTCTGTGTTTAATTCATGCTTTTAGCTCCTACAAGACACAGAGAAAATGTTCAATAAATTTTTTTACATAAATTAATGGACAAGGCAGGTTCTAGGTAATACAGGGACTATCCTGATGACTACAGGGAGCTTGGCAAAAAATGGTCCCCTTCTTCGCATAAAATAAAGTTTACATTATAAAAGCCTACATCATTCATGAAAATGTATCATTTTTTTTTTCACAAGGGTGCCTGATATTCCACCAGAAATCATGATACTTGACACATCTGTAATATGTTTTCCTTTGAGTGAATTCCAGACATAATTTGTTACTTGTATCTCTTTTTGTCTGGGAGACCAGAAGTCCTGAACAGGGGACAGACTTCATGAAGTGCCAAGACAAAATTCTCTTCCTGAGATGGCATAGAACCAAACAAGCCGCATCCTGACGCATATATTTTTTGGAAACTCAAACTAAAAACAGTATTGTTTTGTTTTTAAGTGGTTATTATGGTGAGATTATTTTTACTGTTTCAGTTGCTCATACCCCCCCCCAAAAAAACAAACGATCCTTTCTCTTATAAAATATTTATTATTTTATATTTTAAAAGAAAGAACCAAATCAATTCTGTTTTGAACGGCACATTAAAAATGTAAGCACAAAGTACAGGGCACATTTCACAGAAGATTGGAACTGCTAACAGTTTTTTTTTTCCATCTACCGGAAGAAATCAAATGAAGCCAGTTTGCCTCTGGGGTTTTAACATCATTACAATTCATCTTAATAATGAAGTTAAAATTAACTGAAAGAAGACAAAATGTAAAAAAAAGAAAAACCTCACATCACTAACATGGGTTTATTCATGTGAAAATGGATAAAAGTAATATCCTTTGGGCACCGTTAAGGAAAAAAATCAAAATAACCAGTACATAGGTAACCCACGATGGAGGCAGCACCTCTGTCATTTTTTTTTTGTTTATGGAAGCGTAAACTAATGCATAACGCACACTTCATATTCATATATAAACACATGTTTGGACACGTGTATATACATATTAAAAAATAAATGCAGCTACCCAGAGATCTTTAAAATTATATTAAAAAATACTGCAAACAAGATGCTCTACTTACCATAGAACTGTTTCTGAATCATACATAACTAAGTTCAGGAACTCAGCTCTCGCTCATGTAAGCTCCCTACATTATCTCTGTGGAATCTTTCTGTTGAGGAATGAAAGGTCAAATGGGGCATCTCCACTCCACAGGGCCCTCAAAAGGTGTCCATGAGCACTCTTGCTTTGACTTTCATCCTTCCCCTCTGAAAGAAAGAACAAAACAGGTATCACGCTCCTGGGAAATGGACAGGAGTTTTTTTTAACCAATTAAACCCTTTTCAGAAAACTAAAGCTGTCATATGGGAGATATAATGATGGTAACAATAATGAGTTGTAGAGCCAAGTTACACACTAGAAGACACTGTGCTGGCTTGGCTGTCAGGTGGGAAAACTGCTCACTCATTTACAATCTTCCATGGTAAAGTTTAGAATTCAATCATTTTTCTTCAAACCAGTAAATTATTTTGGTTTGGACTAGAGAAAAAAAAGTGTACATTTCCAGAAAGGCTATGCAAAACTCCAAATTATAGGACTGAAAACGATTTTTTTGTGGAGTTTTATTTTGTTTTGAGAGTATGAGAGATCATTGACTTAATAGCTTAAATTTTCTTCAGTTTTTGTGCAGAAACCAACATAAAGAGCAATGTGAATTAGAACACAGAGGAAGCCCAAATTCTCATGGAGCTTTTATCTTTTCAAGTAAACAATTCCAGAAAGTTGAGGATGAAGTCAAGATTATCCATTTGCAAAAGGTGGGATCATTTCCCCCCTGCCAATAACCATCATTTCTAATTAATCAGTTTCTACCCTTTCATTCTGATTCCTTTCAATATTTAACTTTTTTTATATTATACTAGGTGCAAAATGATAATAAGGTATCAAAAAGTCACACTAGCATATTATCTGTGTTCCAAATTTTACTACTGATGACCGAGTCATATGGTTAATTCTAAGTATAGTTCGAGGAAACTCTCAAAGTTACATGCAACCTGTAACTGGGTAATATATGCACAGAAATCTTCCCCACAAAACATATATTTACATAATAAAACTAGAGATGACTTAGGTGGAGAAATTAACATATGGGGGGGCTGATAGCTAATGATTTAATAATACCTTTCCATTGAAGACATAAAGAATCATAGAATCATGTGAGCAGTATAAAATATGATATAGGGTAAAAAGCAATGGAATCACAGAGTTCTAGTATGCATACATAATAGCTTATATGTCACCACCAAGTGAAGACTAAAAAGGGTGCTTTGTATCACACAATTGGTAACCTTGTGAAACACAATATATTCATTATGTTTACATGTAAGAGGCAGTTTGGTGTAGCGGTTAGGTGCATGGGCCCTGAATCCATACTACTTGGATCCAGATGCCAGCTCTTTACTTGCTAGCTGGGCGAACTTGCACAAGGACCAGAGAAGCAATGAACTGAGAGCAGGCACATTAATAATAATGGAGTTGTTGATAGTATTAAGCATACCAGTTCCTATAAAGTACTTAGCATAGACCCTGTGACATGGTAAGTATACCGTTTTTTTTTTTTTTGCTATCTTTTTTTTTTTCTTAACATGTATTACATTATTTGTTTCAGAGGTACAGATCTGTGATTCAACAGTCTTGCACAATTCACAGTGCTAACCATAGCACATACCCTCCTGTCTATCACCCAGCCACTCCATCCCTCCCACACCCCCACCACTCCAGCAACCCTCAGTTTGTTTCCTGAGATTAAGAATTCCTCATATCAGTGAGGTCATATGATACACGTCTTTCTCTGATTGACTTATTTCACTCAGCATAACACCCTCCAGTTCCATCCACGTCATTGCAAATGGCAAGATCTCATTCCTTTTGATGGCTGCATAATATTGCATTGTGTATATATACCACCTCTTCTTTAGCCATTCATCTGCCAATGGACATCTTGGCTCTTTCCACAGTTTGGCTATTGTGGACATTGCTGCTATAAACATTGGGGTGCACGTACCCCTTCGGATCCCTACATTTGTATCTATGTGGTAAATACCCAGTAGTGCAATTGCTGGATCGTATGGTAGCTCTATTTTCAACTGTTTGAGGAACCTCCATACTGTTTTCCAGAGTGGCTGCACCAGCTTGCCTTCCCACCAACAGTGTAGGAGGGTTCCCCTTTCTCCACATCCCCGCCAACATCTGTCGTTTCCTGACTTGTTAATTTTAGCCATTCTGACTGGTGTGAGGTGGTATCTCATTGAGGTTTTGATTTGGATTTCCCTGATGCCGAGCGATGTTGAGCACTTTTTCATGTGTCTGTTGGCCATTTGGATGTCTTCTTTGGAAAAATGTTCATGTCGTCTGCCCACTTCTTGATTGGATTATTTGTTCTTTGGGTGTCCAGTTTGATAAGTACTTTATAGATTTTGGATACTAGTCCTTTATCTGATATGTCATTTGCAAGTATTTTCTCCCATTCTGATGGCTGTCTTTTGGTTTTGTGGACTGTTTCTTTTGCTGTGCAAAAGCTTTTTATCTTGATGAAGTCCCAATAGTTCATTTTTGCTCTTACTTACCTTGACTTCGGTGATGTTTCTAGGAAGAAGTTGCTGCGGCTGAGGTCAAAGAGGTTGTTGCCTGTGTTCTCCTTTAGGATTTTGATGGACCGACCCCTGTCTCACATTTAGGTCTTTCAACCATTTGGAGTCTATTTTTGTGTGTGGTGTAAGGAAATGGTCCAGTTTCATTCTTCTGCATGTGGCTGTCCAATTTTCCCAACACCATTTGTTGAAGAGACTGTCTTTTTGCCATTGGACATTCTTTCCTGCTTTGTCGAAGATGAGTTGACCATAGAGTTGAGGGTCCATTTCTGGGCTCTCTATTTTGTTCCATTGATCTATGTGTCTGTTTTTGTGCCAGTACCATACTGTCTTGATGATGACAGCTTTGTAATAGACCTGGAAGTCCGGAATTGTGATGCCGCCAGCTTTGCTTTTCTTTTTCAACATTCCTCTGGCTATTTGGGGTCTCTTCTAGTTCCATACAAATTTTAGGATTATTTGTTCCATTTCTTTGAAAAATGGGGATGGTATCTTGATGGGGATTGCATTGAATGTGTAGATTGCTCTAGGTAGCACTGACATCTTCACAATGTTTGTTCTTCCAATCCATGAGCATGGAACGTTTTTCCATTTCTTTGTGTCTTCCTCAAATTCTTTCATGAGTATTTTATTGTTTTCTGAGTACAGATCCTTTGCCTCTTTGGTTAGATTTATTCCTAGGTATCTCATGGTTTTGGGTGCAATTGTAAATGGGATCGACTCCTTAAGTTGTCTCTCTTCTGTCTTGTTCTTGGTGCATAGGAATGCCACTGATTTCTGTGCATTGATTTTATATTCTGCCACTTTACTGAATTCCTGTATGAGTTCTAGCAGTTTTGGGTGGAGTCTTTTGGGTTTTCCACATAAAGTATCATATCAACTGCAAAGAGTGAGAGTTTCACTTCCTCTTTGCCGATTTGGATGCCTTTAATTTCATTTTGTTGTCTGATTGCTGTGGCTAGGATTTCTAATACTATGTTGAATAGCAGTGGTGATAGTGGACATCCCTGCCGTTCTCCTGACCTTAGGGGGAAAGCTCTTAGCTTTTCCCCATTGAGAATGATATTCGCTGTAGGTTTTTCATAGATGGCTTTTATGATATTGAGGTATGTACCCTCTATCCCTATACTCTGAGGAGTTTTGATCAAGAAAGGATGCTGTACTTTGTCAAATGCTTTTTCTGCATCTATCGAGAGGATATGATTCTTGTTCTTTCCTTTGTTAATGTATTGTATCACGTTGATTGATTTGAGGATGTTGAACCAACCTTGCAGCCCAAGGATAAATCCCACTTGGTCATGGTGAATAATCCTTTTAATGTACCATTGGATCCTATTGGCTAGTATTTTGGTGAGAATTTTTGCATCCATGTTCATCAAGGATATTGGTCTGTAATTCTCCTTTTTGATGGAGTCTTTGTCTGGTTTTGGGATCAAGGTAATGTTGGCCTCATAAAATGAGCTTGGAAGTTTTCCTTCCATTTCTATTTTTTGGAACAGTTTCAGGAGAATAGGTATTAATTCTTCTTTAAATGTTTGGTAGAATTCCCCTGGGAAGTCATCTGGCCCTGGGCTTTTGTTTGTTGGGAGATTTTTGATGACTCCTTCAATTTCCTTAGTGGTTATAGGTCTGTTCAGGTTTTCTATTTCTTCCTGGTTCACTTTTGGTAGTTGATACATCTGTAGGAATGCATCCATTTCTTCCAGGTTATCTAATTTGCTGGCATGGAGTTGCTCATAATATGTTCTTATAATTGTTTGTATTTCTTTGGTGTTGGTTGTGATCTCTCCTCTTTCATTCATGATTTTGTTGATTTGGGTCATTTCTCTTTTCTTTTTGATGAGTCTGGCCAGGGTTTTATCAATCTTGTTAATTCTTTCAAAGAACCAGCTCCTACTTTCGTTGATCTGTTCTACTGTTCTTTTGGTTTCTAGTTCATTGATTTCTGCTCTGATCTTTATGATTTCTCTTCTCCTGCTGGGTTTAGGCTTTATTTGCTGTTTTTTCTCTAGCTCCTTTAGGTGTAGGGTTAGGTTGTGTATTTGAGACCTTTCTTGTTTCTTGAGAAAGGCTTGTATTGCTATATACTGTCCTCTTAGGACTGCCTTTGCTGCATCCCAAAGATTTTGAACAGTTGTGTTTTCATTTTCATTGGTTTCCATGAATTTTTTTAATTCTTCTTTAATTTCCTGGTTGACCCATTCATTCTTTAGTAGGATGCTCTTTAGCCTCCATGTATTTGAGTTCTTTCCGACTTTCCTCTTGTGATTGAGTTCTGGTTTCAAAGCACTGTGGTCTGAAAATATGCAGGGAATAATCCCAATCTTTTGGTACCGGTTGAGACCTGATTTGTGACCTAGGATGTGATCTATTTTGGAGAATGTTCCATGGGCACTAGAGAAGAATGTGTATTCCGTTTTTTGGGATGTACTGTTCTGACTATGTCTGTGATGTCCATTTGGTCCAGTGTGTCATTTAAAGTCTTTATTTCCTTGTTGATCTTTTGCTTAGATGATCTGTCCATTTCAGTCAGAGGGGTGTTAAAGTCCCCCACTATTATTGCATTGTTGTCAATGTGTTTCTTTGCTTTTGTTATTAATTGCCTCATATAATTGGCTGCTCCCATGTTAGGGGCATAGATATTTACAATTGTTAGATCTTCTTGTTGGATAGACCCTTTAAGTAGGATACAGTGTCCTTCTTCATCTCTTATTACAGTCTTTGTTTTAAAATCTAATTTGTCTGATATAAGGATTGCCACCCCAGCTTTCTTTTGGTGTCCATTAGCATGGTAAATGGTTTTCCACCCCTTCATTTTCAATGTGGGGGTGTCTTTGGGTCTAAAATGAGTCTCTTGCAGACAGCATATCGATGGGTATTTTTTAATCCAATCTGATAGCCTGTGTCTTTTGATTGGGGCATTTGGCCCATTCACATTCAGGGTAACTATTGAAAGATATGAATTTAGTGCCATTATTGCCTGTAAGGTGACTATTACTGTATATTGTCTGTGTTCCTTTCTGGTCTATGCTGTTTTTAGGCTCTCTCTTTGTTTAGAGGACCCCTTTAAATATTTCTTGGAGGGCTGGTTTCGTGTTTGCAAATTCCTTTAGTTTTTGTTTGTCCTGGAAGCTTTTTATCTCTCCTTCAATTTTCAATGAGAGCCTAGCTGTATATAGTATTCTTGGCTGCATATTTTTCTCGTTTAGTGCTCTGAAGATATCATGCCAGTCCTTTCTGGCCTGCCAGGTCTCTGTGGATAGGTCTGTTGCCAATACAATGTGTCTACCTTTATAGGTTACATATCTCTTCTCCTGAGCTGCTTTCAGGATTTTCTCTTTGTCTCTGAGACTCGTAAGTTTTACTATTAGATGTCGCCTTTTGACCTATTTTTATTGATTTTGAGAGGGGTTCTCTGTGCCTCCTGGATTTTGATGCCTGTTTCTTTCCCCACATTAGGGAAGTTCTCTGCTATAATTTGCTCCAGTATATCTTCTGCCCCTCTCTCTCTTTCTTCTTCTTCTGGGATCCCAGTTATTCTAATGTTTCATATTATGGTATCATTTATCTCTCGAATTCTGCCCTTGTGATCCAGTAGTTGTTTATCTCTTTTTCTCAGCTTCTTTAGTTTCCATCATTTGGTCTTCTGTATCGCTGATTCTCTCTTCTGCCTGATTTATCCTAGCAGTTAGTGCCCCCATTTTTTATTGCACCTCATTAACAGCCTTTTTGATTTTGATTTGGTCAGATTTTAGTTCTTTTATTTCTCCAGGAAGGGTGTCTCTAATAACTTCCATGCTTTTTTCAAGCTCAGCTAGTATCTTTAAAGTCATGATTCTGAACTCTAGGTCCGACATCGTACTAATGTCCGTATTGAGTAGATTCCTGGCAGACAGTACTACCTCTTGTTCTTTTTGCTGAGGTGATTTCTTTCGTCTTGTCATTTTGTCCAGAGGAGAATAGATGAATGAAAGAACAAAATGCTAACAGGTTAACAACGTTCCCACAAAATATACTCTAAACAAATCAGAAAAGACCTGAAACCAGGGGAAAAGAAAGGGTAAGAAAGAAAAAAGAAAGAGAAAAAAAAAGAAGATAAAGACAAAAAACAAAACAAACAAAAACAGAACAAAAAAACCAGACTATGATCAAATATGATGAGGCTAGTGCATAGATCAGTGCCACACACTAGATTCTGGGTGTATTTTGGTCTGTTAGAAGATAGTGCCTCCTAAAACTGTAAAGAAAGACTTATATATGTACAAAAGAAGGGTTGACACAATGAAGGGATGGAAGATGACTGTAAAGATGAAAATTATAAAAGATTTTATAAAAGGAATTGATAAGAAGTTGTTTGAAAAAAGAAAGAAGATTTAAAAAAAAGGGAGAGAATGTGATCAGGCAGGAGACTAGAACAAAGTCATACACTAGAGATTTAGGGTATATTTTGATCTGTTAGAAGAAACTGTATCTCAAAATTTGAGAGAGAACAATTTATATATATATATATGCCAAAAATAAGGGTAACTACTATGAAGGGAGAGAATATGACTCTAAAAATGAAAAATAAAAAAAATTTTTTTAAAGGGATTGATAAGATGTTGGTTGAAAAAGGGAAAAAGAAAAATTCAAAAAAAAAAGTTAAAAAAATTAACTTTGAAAAACTAATGAATCATGGTAAAAAAGCCATGAATTCTATGTGCAGTATTCCCCTAGTGCTGGAGTTCTCCCATTCTCCTTGATCGGTAAACTTGGTCTTGGCTGGCTATTCGTGATCTTCTGGGGGAGGGGCCTGTTGCCGTGGTTCCCAAATGTCTTTGCCGTAGGCGGAATTGCCCCGCCCTTGTCCTTTCGGGCCAAGCAAGCTGCTCGGGTTTGCTCTCGGGAGCTTTTGTTCCCTGCAAGCTCTCGGTACAGCTTTGGAGGATGAGAGTGAAAATGGTGGCCTCCCAATCTCCACCCGGAGAAGCTGAGAACTTGGGGCCCCGCTCCTCAGTGCGCCCCCAGAGAAAAGCAGTCCCTCCCGTCTCCCCGGTCTCCAGCTGCACTGCGTGCTCACCCGGCCTGTGACCGAGTGTTTCCATCTCTGGCACTCGACCCCATGCGGAGTTTCCAAACCCAGCAGATCCCTGTGGTGCGCTCCCGTGCCACTCCTCCCGGGGGAGGAAGAGGAGTCTCCCCGGCTCTGCCGCTTGTTGGGTCCCTGCTGGAGGAGCAGTGGCCCGACTAGGCCGCGGATCACAGTTTATGACCACCCCAAGCTGAGAGCCTGCGCCTCGGCTCCGTCTCTGCAGCCGGCTTCCCCGCTCCGATACCTAGGAGTTCTGCTGCACTCAGGCACCCCCCGGTCTTTCTGTGACCCCGAGGGTCCTGAGACCACACTGTCCCGCGAGGGTTCCACCCCCCGCTTAGCCACTGGAGTGACGTCCCTCAGTGGAGCCGAATTCTAAAAGTTCTGATTTTGTGCTCTGCGGCTCTATCACTTGCCAGAAGCGGCCAAGGGAGGCCCCCTCCCCTGCCATCTATCCTCCCGAATATCGCCTCGGATTCACTTCTCTGTACGTCCTACCTTCCAGTAAGTGGTCGCTTCTCTGTTCAGAGAGTTGTTGCTACTCTCTTCTTCGGTCTCCTGTTGAGTTCGTAGGTGTTCAGAATGGTTTGATCCCCATTCAGCTGAATTCCTGAGACCAGATGAAATCCAGGTCTCCTACTCCTCCGCCATCTTGCTCTGCCTCCCCTTGGTAAGTATATCTTTTATTCATTCAACAAACATTAAAGGAGCACATACTGTGTTCCAGGTACTGTACTAAGTACTAGGAATTCAATGCTGAACAAAATCTACACATTTCCTGTTTCGAAGAATAATAATATGAGCTGTAGAACTGTACCTTTTAAAATGATTTAGATAAATAGCAGGTCCACAATGTTTAGTGTGTGTGTCTACATACTGGTCTAATGCAATACCCATGATTGTTCTTTTCCTGATTTTTTTCTCTCTCCCCTCTGTGCCTGCCTGAGTCCCCAGCGCTTAGATATATACATGGGAGATGTAAGGAACACTTTACTAGATACTGACTAGATATTCATCGCAGCTTAAAGCTACCATTCCCCCAAAGCTCTACTTGTCTGGAACATGGAAAAAAGGAAAAGATGGCCAAGTAGTGAGAAGACAAGCATGCCGGCCTTAAGATAAGATCATGAAAACTATGTACAGCTTTAGAGATGTGGACTCTTCAACACTGTTCATTCTTTCCTCTCGTATCTCTTGAGGATTAGAGCCAGAAATTTAAAGGAGTAACTGTAAACACTGTCAGGCTTCTATGTCTAAAGTCACCAAGAAAACTGAATGCTCAGCTATAGGCCCTAGCATCCAACAATGGCTTTTTTGTTAGTGTCAGGTGGCATAGATTAAGACAACTGTATCCAAAAGTCACAGCTGGAAGATTAGCTACATTTTAAATGGCATTGTTATGGGCATTTAGCCAACAAACTTTTGAGATTCTGCTGTGAAGCAGACACTGTATTCAACACTGGCGATTACACAGTGAGCAAACACGTAAGTGCCCTACCGTCTTGGGGATGAGAAACACAACTAATGAAATGATCATTCTAATGATTTTAGGAATATCATACCAAGGGAATATGCAATAAACAAACATAAACCAGAGTGGATGATCAGAGAAGGGTTCCTGAAAAAGTGATACTTTAAGAAGAGTATGTAGCCATTACTGAGACAAAGACGGGAAGTGGGAGCCAGAAGAGGATGGGGCCCGTGCTGCTGACTTTGTGGTAATGTTACTAACAAACAGATAACTAATGTGCCCCTGTATAGCAACTGGTCTGGGTACGGCAAAAAGAAAATCTTTTTTTTTTTTTTCTTAGTAAAACCGAACAGGGTAATGACAAACTAAAGGAGGGTGCTGCTTTCTTGGATGCCTGATGCCTTAAATATAATCTGATACCTATGCACAATGTTTTCCAGTTTTGCTTTCAGATTTTATAGGAAAAAGACAAGAGTAAATTCTTAGGTCCTTACCATTCTCAAAGTCATCTTGGACACAGAGTGCGGTACCATCAGAATGAGAACAGACCTACAGTTTCCCTTCACCCAGATGGCAGTAACATCTAGAACACAAACATTAAGGCTCTCCCCCTAAGAAACTATCATTTATTGATGACTGGCTCTACCTTTTCCACTTCCTTAAAAATGATATAAAGAAAAAAATAGAAAGTCAAAGTTACTTTGCTCTCGTTACTTATATCCTTGCTAAATTAGTAAAGAAACTTTAGGGGGAGACATATCATGGGAATCTTCGCGTTTATTTCAAATACATTGATAAGGCTTGGTCTGGTTGTACACTTTCAAGTATTTTGTTTCATTAAGCAACATTTGAGAGCTATAGTAAAAACTCTTGATTCAAAGTGTTTTATCCCTTCTGTGTGAGAATACTCCAAAGATGAAAATAAATCTCTGCTCTAGAAACAGAGAATGATATCAAAAATTGAATGGGAAAGCAGTGACAAATTTTCACTCTGAAATAAATGTGTGAGACTAGCTGACAACAGGGAAGCCAATTCAGATTCTCACTCCTCTGGTGGTGTGGCTTAACACCAAATCTAATAGGCATTTAGCTGGCTGACTAGGGCAGGAAAAGAGGGTCTGCAGCCTCTAATGCCTGCATTTGTGAGAAGGCACTGAAGCCACTAAAATTATCAATCAAGCCTTGAGGTTAGTGTCAAACTTGGTGATTTCTTTTTTCTTTCAAGGGGATCAAGCTAGAGAAATAGATAACTTTTGGTTCAAATGGTCCAAAGGAAAGTAAACATAATCTCTGATAGCATGAATAAGGATTATCAAAATTGTCATGTCTGCATAAAACTTGGAGGTTCTCATTTCTCACAATCAAGTGTCTCCTGGAGATTACAAGTTATTTTCATTTTGCTACTGTCAAGGAATAAAGTTGAACACCTGTGTCTTCAAGTGATCCACCAGACAGCTACTTAGGTTTAAAAAAAGACATTACATCAGCACAGTGCAAGAGTAAAACCAGTGCCTTGGTGCCTAGAGGAAAAAGAGTACTACAGTTTTTTAAAAATGTGAATTACTCTTGATTTTTCATTTGGTATCAGGATTTTTACTCTTTATGCAAGTGATTGCACATGCAACCAAAGGGGAGTGGGGGGGAACAACAGCTAAATGGATGTTTTAGCCATGGTGTACAATGAACTTGCCGATAATTAAACAGCAAAAGTTATACTTTCTCCTCAAGAGAAGAAAAGCCATGAACACGGGCCTCTATTCAATTCCAATCCAGATCCATGGAAATGAAGGGAAGGAAAGCTAGGAATTATGGTCTATTTGAATCCATTATATCTGTAGGATGAACTGCAAGGATAGAAAAAATATGTCATCTAATAAAAGATTAATGTGAGAACTCTTCTGAGTGATAACCACATTGCTTCCTCCCAGAGCTAATTATGCCTTTGAATCACATTCAGAAGGGAAGACACAAAGTTACCTTCAGCAAATACTTATTTTAATTGCTTAATAGTGAACACTTCTTTTTGAGCTAATTGGGTTATTTTTCTGGAAGGTACACAAATCCCTCTGTCCTGGTCGAATATTGAAGATGAATAATGTTATTCCTTTGGAAGAAGGATTTGGAAAACTATAATTATTGACAGATAACCAGATTATTTTTGTCAAAAGATAATTTGAATTTATTTTGACAACTGAATTATTCTATAGAGTTTTTGAACAAGTCAAATCTCAGGAATTAATCCACAGCTGTGGTCTGTGTCTTCATGAAGAAAGAAAAGAGATCATCTGTAACCTCATTTCTACACACCCACACAGAGAGTTGAGAACCCAGGGCTGAGATTATCTTATCATCCAATGTCACTTGGCGTCCCAAGAAAATATATGCAAACATCAATATTTCTTATAAGCGAGATGGATATCTTTTAACTACTCACTGGTAATACCAATGTAGAAATGGTGAGAGTGGGTTATCTGGCAGGTGGAATACTTTATTACTGAAATTGTTAAGAATTGAAAGCACACAGTGTTAATAAATTATAATCCAAAAAAACCTTTTAGTAGTTTTTTTTTTTTTTTTTTGATTCTTCTCAGGTGGGACACCTGGGTAGCTAAGTTGGTTAAGTGTCTGACTCTTGATTTCAGCTCAGGTCATGATCCTGGGATCCTGAGATCGAGCCGTACATCAGGCTCCATGCTTTGCAGGGGAGGGCAGTGGGGAGTATGCTTGCGATGCTCTCTCTCCCTCTGCCCCTCCCCTGCTTATAAACATGCATGTGTACTCTCTCTTGCTCTCTCTCTAAAATAAGTAAATAAACCTTTAAAAAAAATTCTTCTCAGGGAATGCACTCCCCACAAGTGCATCTGGAGCAGACCACTCCACCACCACTATCTTGGTATTTCACTCGTATTAATTACTTGACGTATATTATCATATTCAATTCTTTCAGCTGAGGAAAAGAAACTCAGAAGGTAAATAACTCACCTTACACTGTTACTCAACTAGTTATTCAAGTAGTTAAACAAGTAACTATAGTTACTAACCAGTTAAACAAGTCACTAAATTTATTCAACTAGTTTTAACATCAATTAAACCCAAGAGTTTCCTAATGCCAAAGCCCATATACTAACCAAGAGTTATGCTGTTCATATGAGGGGTCTGAGTCTCCCAACTCTCCCACCTCCTTCTTTATTCCTTAAATGTCACATTCACCTATGGAAGTGCTTAGGTCAATGAAAAGCTAAGAGAAATGATATCTGCACCCCAACTTGCCTCATATGAATCCTGCTGTAGGAAAGAGCCATATATGTGGGAGAGGGTTGTATACTGGCCTCTCCTCTGAAGGACAGAGCAGAGAGAAGAGAATGAGTTTGTACAGATACATATGTATCATCAGTGCTACTCTCATGAAGAACGCATGTTCCTTTAGTTTGAAGAATGAGTAGACCCACCATAACCTAAATATCTCAGATTCAGTTTGCTCTCCCTCAAGTCAAAAAAAACTTAGTAGGGAGTAAAATATAACATAAAAGTATACAGAGGATTCTCTACTTCCTTTATTGTCTAGTGATTTCAAAATTAAACTCACTTTTGGTAGGGACTGCATTAAATGTGTAGATTGCTTTGGGTAATACAGACATTTTAATAATATTTGTTCTTCCAAACCATGAGCATGGAGTGTTTTTCCATTTCTTTGTGTCATCTTCAATTTCCTTCATGAGTGTTTTATAGTTTTCAAAGTACAGATCTTTTATCTCTTTGGTTAGGTTTATTCCTAGGTATCTCCTGGTTTTCGTCCAATTGTCAATTTTGGGACTGATACCAAAAGCATTTTTCACACAACAAGAACAAACAATCCCAAAATTTGTGTGGAATTACAAAAGACCCCAAATAGCCAGGGAAATCTTGAAAAAGAAAAGCAAAGCTGGAGGCATCAAAATTCCAGACTTCAAGTTATATTACAAAGCTCTAGTGATCAAGACAGAATGGTACTGGCCCCAAGACAGACACACAGATCAATGAAACAGAATAGAAAACCCAAAATGAACCCCCACCTATAGGGTCAATTAATCTTCAACAAAGCAGGAAAGAATATCCAATGGAAAAAAGAAAGTCTCTTCAATAAATGGTCCTGGGACAACTGGACAGCAACATGCAAAAGAATGAAACTGGACCTCTTTCTTATACCATACACAAAAATAAACTCAAAACGGATAAAAGACCTAAATATGAGATAAGAAACCATTAAAATCCTGGAGGAGAACACAGCAGTAACCTCTTTGACATCAGCAGTAGCAACTTCGTACTAGATATGTCTCCCGAGGCAAAGGAAACAAAAGCAAAAATAAATGATTGGGACTTCATAAAAATAAAAAGCTTCTGCACAGCAAAGGAAACAATCAACAAAATTAAAAGACAACCTACTGAATGGGAGAAGATATTTGCAAATGACATATCGAAAAAAGGGTTACTATCCAAAATGTATAAAGAACTTATAAACTCAACACCTAAAAAACAAATAATCCCATGAAAAAATGGGCAGAAGACATGAATAGACATTTTTCCAAAGAGGACATCCAGATGGCCAATAAACACATGAAAAGATGTTCAACATCACTCATCATCAGGGAACTACAAATCAAAACCACAATGAGATATCACCTCACACCTGTCATAATGGCTAAAATTCACACAAGAAACAAGCATTGGTGAGAATGTGGAGAAAAGGGAACCCTCTTACACTGTGGGTGGGAATGCAAACTGGTACAACCACTATGGAAAACAGCATGGAGTTTCCTCAAAAACTTAAAAATAAAACTACCCTACCATTCAGCAATTTCAGTACTAGGTATTTACCCAAAGAATACAAAAATACTAATTTGAAGGGATACATGCACCCCGATGTTTACAGCAGCATTATTTATAATAGCCAAATTATGGAAAGAGCCCAAATGTCCACTGGCTGATGAATGGATAAAGAAGATGTGGTATATATATGCAATGGAAAATTACTCAGCCATAAAAAAGAAGGAAATTGCCATTTGCAATGACATGAACAGAGCTAGAGAGTATTATGCTAAGCAAAATAAGTCAGAGCAAGACAAACACCATATGATTTCACTCACACATGGAATCTAAGAAAACAAATGATCACAGGGAAAAAAAGAGAGAGGCAACTGAGGAAACAGACTCTTTACTAAAGAGAACTGATGGTAAACAGAGGTGGGGGGTGGCTTAAACAGGTGATGGGTTTTAAGGAGTATACTTATTGTGATGAGCACCAGGTATTGTATGGAATTGAATCACTAAATTGTACACCTGAAACTAATATTACACTGCATGTTAACTGGAATTTAAATAAAAACTTAAAAAACAAACAAAAATTAAACTCACTAGAACATTTTCATACTACAAACAAGGATGAGATTGATAACCCAGATTTGAGAAAAGTACATCTGAAGGCTTGTAGAATTGTTTTGTCAGGCTATAAATTAACCAGACCACTCCAAGTGGATTATTTACTTAAAAGGGAATGGATGTTCTCACAGCTAATAGTGTGGGAAGGATATCAAGAACAAACTCTTAGAAGTAGAGAGAAATCTGCTTTCTTAGGGAATAGGGTTAATTTAGTTTGGACTCTTAGGTGTGGAAATACACAGTGCTCTTATGGTGGTGGTTAGTGAGCTGCTCCAGTCACATGGAGCCATGCAGGGATGGGTTAGGAAGTTAGTTCTCCAAGGTCCCTAGGACAGGCTTGGGCAGTAGCTTGGGTCTGGGCAACAACTGAGCTCAGAAGACCACACAGCTGAGTAGGTCAAGATGCGGATCACTGGAATTCCCCCTTAGTAGCTTCTGTCATTAGCACTGCCATGAGATTTAGGATGCAGTCTTCATGTCTTCTATTAGATTTCTAGTGTTTCTCAAGTTGAGCCCTATCTCCTCTTGGTACTTCCCATTCCAGTAAATGGTTCTGATGCATGAGTTTGCAATCCTGAGTCCCACAGAGACATTCAGCAAGTCTTAGAGTGTAGCCTCTATTTGGGTCCCCATTTGCCTATGCTATAAGCTACAGAAGATTCCCTTGCAAAAACTGGGAACCTATACAATCCCTTTGGAAAGATGAGTGCCAACATCTATTTAAAAAGGATCATAGGGGCACCTGGGTGGCTCAGTCAGTTAAGCACCTGCCTTTGTCTCAGGTCATGATTTCAGGGTCCCAGGATCGAGTCCCTCACCGGGCTCCCTGCTCAGTGGGGAGTCTGCTTCTCCTTCTGCCCCTCACTCATGCTTTCTCTCTCTCTCAAATAAATATCTTTTAAAAAGGGATCATAAACACAACCTATGGTCTAATAATCACACTTCTAACTACATACTCAAAAGAAATATGTATGCATGTTCACCAAGAGACTTGTACAATAATGCTCATTGCAACGCTATTTATAATAGCCAAAAGCTGGAAACAATCCAAATAGGATGGTTATATAAAAGGTGTTATACACACATAATGGATTACTACATAGCAAGAAGAATGAGCAAACTATAGCATGTAACAACATGAATTCCACAAACATAAGAAAAAATTTAAAAAGCAGATGCTAAAGAATTGCATGTTGTATGATTTCATTTTTATAACATATAAATATAGGCAAAACTACTGTATATTTTAGAAACCATGATAGTGGTTACCCTAATGGGGAGGGATAGATAATGACTAGAAGGGGGCATAAAAAGGATTTCCTGTAGTGCTGGTAATATTCTGTTTATTGAGATAAGCCTTTTCACATGTGTTTGTTCATCTTGTATGCATTCATGGAACTATATAAGCTTATAAGATGCACACTTTAGTTATTACTATATAATGTTACAGTACTTGAATCTGAAAAGTTTACTTTAAAATGATAATAATAATGGAGGTTTTAAAGTCTGGAACTCTGCCTTGCTTTTGCCAACATCCTCCCCCACCCCAGGTCTCACCACCTTTGGCTTTTGGAGTCATGGAAAGACTGATGAACACATCCTTTGGAGTGAGGCTTGTTAGCCTCCCTGGACTTATAAATACTGCCCTTTACCAAACTCAAAGCAACAGCTAGAATCAGGGTGTCTTCCACTTGCCTATATTATTACTACAAAATATCAAGTTCCATGAAGATTAAGTCTTGCTTTCTCATCTGAATGTCTAATGTTAGTTCAACCTACCTCCATCTTTCTTTTCATTCACTCATGCATTTTCTTATTAAATTATATTTTAATTATTCAATTATGTTGGGCATTAATGCTCAACTGTGGAGATAACATTAGCAAATAAATTCATAGTCCATACAACCTCCCTCTGCCTCACTTCATTCCTGTAGCTTCATAGTAGATGATCATGACCTCCTTCTCAACTAATCTACCTGATATCCAATAAACCATCATGATGTGGCAAGTCATCTCTGTCCATTTAAATGAGTCCATTACATGATTCTAGTGTATGTAAATAAAATTTCTAAAAAAAATGAATAAAACCAGAAATATGCTTCTATTTGTCTGTGATTTTCTTTGTGGGAATCATCATATCCTAAATGTCTAGCAATTTTTAAATACCTTCTTTATCTCATTCCCATGAACTAGGGAGCCCTGTTAAGTGGATAGTAGACTCTGGGAGCTATGTTTTTAATAAAAGAAAAGGAGTGCCTAGCATTTCTCTGTGGATTTATCAGCTTCATTAATTAATAACTTATTCAGTGAATTTAATAATGTCAAGTAATAATACAACCCATTAACAATGACTTCAGTTTTTCAGAATAATAGGCATAGCTATATGTGTACCAACCTTTCGAGTAAAACTCATGAAAACGGTATAGTTACTATGTTACCAGATTCAGTCTCATTCCCAACAAACTAGACAATTGAAAACTCTGAAAATACTTTAAATTTAGATTTGTTGGGATATAGATTTGGACAATATTTGCTATATCAAAATGCAATAGGAATTGTAAGCACTCTTTTGAACCCACACTTTCCAGGCCAGTTTGGGTGATGACGCCCACTTATATTATAGATGATGTTATCACAAAAGAATAACCAGACTCTTAAGGCTACAAATCGTCTACATTTGTTCTGAAAGAACTGCGCACATTCCCAGTTACACATACCTTCACTGTTACACATACCTTCACTACGCACTTCTGCCCTTTGCTCAGAAAAGATACATTTCCAGACATCTATCCCACAGATGACAAACACAGATTTCACTTCACCTCTAATCTGATCTTTATTTCAAATTCCTTTTCTTTAATTGGTCTAAGCAATCTTCAGACACCCTTACAAATAGTACGCTTCCTTTCCTTTCTTTTCCTTCTTTCCTTCCACAAACATTTATTCAGTGCTTCCTATAGTTCAGATACAGGTAGCACAAAGACAAGTAAAACACTTTCTGACCTGTAGCACTATAAAATTTCAACCAATCCACCAACTTCAAACCACTCAAGTTCCCTTAGCATCCTGGTTTGGGTTTCTGATGCGTAATCTAAGCTTTTTTTAAAAGCAAGTTTGGCACAGATTTTTTTCTTTTTTTTTTAATTATGTTACATTAATCACCATACATTACATCATTAGTTTTTGATGTCATGTTCCACGATTCATTGTTTGCGTATAACACCCAGTGCTCCATGCGGTACGTGCCCTCTTTAATACCCATCACCAGGCTAACCCATCCCCCCACGCTCCTCCCCTCTAGAACCCTCAGTTTGTTTCTCAGAGTCCTTTTCTTATAAGCTGCCAGTGAAACAAAGAGCAAGCATTCCTCCGTCATCTTTCTTGCTCACATCTCCTTGACCACCCGCTTCTCATCCACTCCACGGACTTTCATGGCCAGGTTGGTAAGGTGATTTCATAGGGAACCCAATCTACTGGAAAAAGCCATACTTCCTCCTAGAATCCCCGGAGCACTTTTTGTGCTGAGATTTTACTGACAATTATATTCCAGAGACAACAACTGAGGATAAGATGCAAGGCACAGAAAACCAACACTAACACAGGATGAACCTCACACCACCTGAGTCCTAACTCTGGTGCCTGTCTACTCAGTCCTAGAACATTTGTGGAGATTTGTCATTTTAGAGATATAGTGATGAGAGCAACAGCCTCTAATTTCTTAGTAACTATAAAATCATGAATAACTATGTTACAACTATCCCAAATGAGTTTTCCCCAATCAGTTCTCAACTTGATTTCATTTCAGGGTCAACACTGTGGGTCATTTTATATGCAGAAAATGTCCCTGAACTGAATTTATTGCCTCTCAGTCTCTCAACAGGCTTACTACTCCTGGATCAGAATTTCAACTGTGCTAACATTTAGGGCTACATTTTTTTTTCTGCTGGCGCCTGGCAATTAACTCTAATAACATGTGAGTTGTGGCATAGCTTTAAATTCTTCCAGTAGATTGAGACCTACCTTAAGGAAAAAGCAGTAGGGCTATATATATATATTTTTTTTTTTTTCTTAAACAGCGAACATTTATTTTCTCACAGTTGTCCGTGCGGATACAAGTCCAAGATCACAGTGTCAACAGGGATGGTTCCTTCTAAAACCTCTCTCCTTGGCTTATAGATGACTGTCTTATCCTTGTGTCTTTGCATGGTCTTCACCGACATATAACTGTTACATACATTATAAGAGTTTCAGGTGTACAACATAATGATTTGATATTTGTATATATTGCAAAATGATCACTATAAGTCTAGTTAACATCTGTCACCACACACAACTAATGAAATTGTTCTCTTGTGATGAGACCTTTTACTTTCAAATATGCAACATGATACTATTAACCACAGTCACCACACTGTACATTACATCCCCAGGACTCATTTATTTTATAACTGGGCATTTTATAACTAACCTTTGATCACCTTCACCCCTTTTGCCCATCCCCCCAACCTCCATTCACCATCCCGGGAAACCATCAGTCTTTTTTCTGTATCTATGAGCTTGGGTTTTATTTTTGCTTTGTTTTAGATTCCACACGTAAGTGAGATTATGCAGCATTTGTCTTTCTCTGACTTATTTCACTTAACATAATGATCTCAAGGTTTACCCATATTATCTTAGATGGCCAGATTTCATTCTTTTTTATAACTGAAAAATATTCCATTATACATATATATTTTCTTTATTCATCCATCCATTGACAGATACCTACATTGCTTCCATGTCTTGATTATTGTAAATAATGCTACAGTGAACATGGGGATGCAGATATCTTTTCATGCTAGTGTTTTTGTTTCCTTTGGATAAATACCTAGAAATGGAATTATTGGATCATATGGTAGTTCTACTTTTAATTTTTTGAGGAAACTCCATACTGTGTTCCATAGTGGCTACACAAATTTACATTCCACCAGCAGTATAGACGAGTTCCCTTTTCTCTGCATCCTCACTAACACTTATTATTTCTTGTCTTTGCATAAAACCCATTTAACAGGTGTAAGGTGATATGTCATTATGGTTTTGATTTGCATTTCCCTGATGATGGGTAATACTGAATACCTTTCCATTCGCCGTTAGCCATCTGTGTGTCTTCTTTGGAAAAATGTGTATTCAAGTCCTTTGTCCACTGTTTAATCAAACTACTTTTTTTTTTTGCTACTGAGTTATAGACATTCCTTATATACTTTGGATATTAAACCCTTATCAGATATATGGTTTGCAATGGATGTGTTAATTAACTTTATTGCGGTGATCATTTCTCAGTATATACATATATCATCATTTCGGACAACTTAAACTTACATAATGTTATATGGCAATTATATTTCAATAAAGCTGGAGAACAAAAAAAGAAAGGAAATAGGAATATAGAACAAGGAGGGCAAATAGAATACACTTTAAAAAATGACAGATTTCAATTCAAATATATCAACAATTATATTATACACAAATGGACTAAGTGATTTAATTTTAAGAAAAATTTGATCAGACTAATGAAAATTACAGCCTGATGTGGTTACAAGAGACATCTAAAACACAGATACGGAAAATCTGATAAGAAAAAAAAAAAGACCCTATAATGCTAACCAAAAGAAAAACTGATATAGCTAGATTATATCCAAGAAATTATACTATTAAGAGAAAGTGTTATTAGGGATACAGAGAGAGATTTCAAAATGATAAATTCAGCATGCAAGGAAAATATTTATATGTATCTAAAATTATGCTCTCAAAATATGCAAAGCAAGAATTCACAGAACTAATAATAAAATATCATCTAAATAAATGGAGAAATAAAACATTTCATAGACTGGAACACTCAAGAGTGTAAAGCCTTTTACAAACTGATGTTAAGAATTACTGTAATCATCATCAAAATCCCAACAAAAAATTTCTGAAACTTCACAAGTGAATTTTAAATTTTATTTAGAAATGCAACCATTATCTGTAAATAACAATTTTATTTTTTTCATTTATTTATGCATTCATGCTACAATTTACTGGCATTAACCTGCAGAATGATATTGAATGAAAGGAGTTCTACTGGACCTCCTTGTCTTGATACTGATCTCAGAGGGATCAATAGCATTAAAATTGATGTCTTTTTTAAAATTATTTTTTATCAGAATTAAGGGAGTTCTCTTCTAGTCACTGTTTTCTACGTGGTCTCCCATAATGAATGTAAAATATATTTTTTCAAAAGTGTTTTCTGCAGCTGTTTGGATTATATATGAGTTTTCTTTTTTATTCTGCTACTGTGATAAATTACATTGGTTGGCTTCCATATATTATACCAATCTTGTATTCCTAAAATAAAGCCAACTTAGTCATGGTATATTATCGTTTTTATGTATTGCTGGATAGGATTTGATAGCATATTGTTTATAAGTTTTGCATCTATGTTTACGGGTGAGATTGACCTATAATTTTTCTTTTAATAATCTCTGTCGGGTGAGCTTTATAAGCTAAGTTCAGCGAGTATTCCCGCTTTTGCTTTGTATCTTTTTTGTCTTTTGAGATCTGTGTTTTTTCTTAAATATACATTAGAAAAGTATGCTAAAATATGCCCCTATGATTGTGATTTGTCTATTTTTCCTTTTAGTTTTGTCAATATTTGCTTTATACAGCATACACATTTAGAATTATTACAGCTTCCTAGTGAAATTAATATCATTACAAAATATCCCAATTTGTCTTTAATAATGTTTCTTGCCATGGGCGCCTGGGTGGCTCAGTTGGTTAAGCGACTGCCTTCAGCTCAGGTCATGATCCTGGAGTCCCAGGATCGAGTCCCGCATCGGGCTCCCTGCTGAGCAGGGAGTCTGCTTCTCCCTCTGACCCTCCCCCCTCTCATGCTCTATCTCATTCTCTCTCTCAAATAAATAAAATATTTAAAAAAATAATAATGTTTCTTGCCTTTGGCTGATATTAATCTAGTAAGACCAGCTTTCCTGTTGGCATATGAATTACGTATCTCTTCCTACCCTTTCACTTTCAAACTTTCCCTATCTTCTAGTTTATGTGCATCACTCATAAGCAGCATATAGTTACTGTGTTTTAACCTGGTCTCACAGTCTTTGTTTTCTTGTGGTGTCGGATAGTTCATTTGCATTTAATCATGAATGATATATTTGTAAATAAATCTACATCTTATTTAGTGTTTTCTATTTGTCTTGCCTACATTCTGTTCCTTTTTCTCTCCTTTCCTGCCTAGTATCTTTTAATATTCCATTTTACTCTCTATTAACTCAGTAGCTGTACATTCCTTTACTATTCTCGCAATGATTTCAGTAGATTAAAACATGCTTCCTCTACTTATTAAAGTCGAACATTCCCCCACTACTGGTTCCCACCACTTTTCCAAGACAACTCAGGAATTTTAGTACATAACTCTACATCTCCCTCCTCCTCACTTATATTCTATTCTTATTATGTACTTTAATTCTCTACCTGTTTTAAATGACAGTTGACTTAATTTTATTGTTTTATGTAGTAATATTCCTTCAATTTATCCTTATAGCTACTAGTTTTTGCTTCTTCATTCTTCCCCGCATGTCAGAATTGCCATCTAAAACCAAGTTTTTGTTTTTGTTTCTTTGTGCCTGAAGATGCTTTCTCAGAGGCTGATTTGCTGTGAAGGAACTGAAACCTAAGTTTTAGAAAATCTTACTGGTAAGGGCCCTTTCTAGTATGTCCACATGATTATACGCTTTTATAAAATTTGCACAATAAGATGTTTTAGCCAAAATGAGCTAAGACCACAGACTCTCATACTCATGTTTCCCTCCCCATCAAACCTCCTTTCACAACAAATAGTACTTGATTGGATACAAGCTAAGAGAAGGCTGAGTTGCACATACATTTAGCTTGGATTTAGTGGAATCTATTTTTGTGATTCACTGTCACTTCTGTGTATAGCTAAATAATTTCTAACCATCTTGGGATAGTCCTACCATCTGTTTTGCTGATTCGCCTGGCATCACGATACAAAGATGAAGGGCCAGGGTTGTATCACAAGAATACATCCTATGGTGCTCTGCACTGGGGGTATGTGGTTATGCAAAAATAAATGAAAAAAGAAAGAAAGAAAAAGAAAATATTGAAATGTTCAAAACCACCAACTGGTAGTGGGAAATTCTTTGATTCATCAGACATGCAAAATCATAAATGGAAGATTATGTTCTAAATGATGGTTAATAAAAACAAAAGGTTTCTCTTATCAAGAATACATCAAATAAGAGAGCACTATAAATAAACATTTTGTACATTTTCTTTCTTGGTGGGAGGTGTGTGAGGTAAAATGTGTAAGAATTTCCGTGTTTGTGGAGTATAAACATGGGTAATATACAAGTATCAATTTTATTTGTGTGTGATGTTTTATGCCTATCAACAGAAAGGATCATATTTTAGAGTATTTGATGCACATTTTCCTGATAATATCTAGTGTTCTAAATGAAACAACAGACGAAACTGGTGCAGCAAGTAAATATTTAAAAGGAGGATTATAGATATGTTTAGTGGTTATTTAATTTAAATACAAAATTTGGGTTTGGGGATATTTGGGGGTTTTTGGTTTTCTTAAAAGCATTTCTTTATTTATTTTTATTCCAATAAATTTTACTTATTAACAACTTTACAATCAAATTTTAATTTTTTCTTTCAAAAAGGGACCCAAAGTTAATGAGTTAATGAGTTCTAGGTTCCACAAACCTTGAATCCAAATGATCCCTTTAGTGGTGTATTCCATACTAAATACTCTGTTTTTTGCTTAAATGCAAATGTCTTTAATTCTCCATTTTGGAGGAAGATTTACTGGACTTTGAATTCTAGGTTATGAATTATTTTAATCCTTTGAAGATATTTCTCTTCCTTCTGGTTTCTACTCTTTCTGTGGAAGTCAGCTGACACTCTGAATGTTGCGTCTTTTTAGATAAAACTGTCTTTTTTTTTCCTGGCTGTTTCACAGATTTTACTTTGTCATTGGTTTTAGTGGGTTTACTATGCTGAATGTCCTATTTATTGTTCATAGTGCCTTGAATCTGTGGCTTGGTGTCTTTCACCTTTCATAGAAAATTCAAAACAATTCTTTTTTATTGCTCCTGTTCTTGCCCTCTCTCCTCTCCTTCTGGAGCCCTAGCAGTATAAACCTTTATTAGAAATTTTTAGGCATCCCTATTTGTCTTATGCTACTTTTTGCATTTTCCCTCTTTTTGCCTCTGCATGCTTCATTCTGGATACTTCCTTCTGAAAAGTCTTCCAATTCATTACTGTCTATTCAACTCTAAATAATGTTTTTTTAACTCATCCATTAAATTCCTAAACTTAGATATCATATTTTTTTTAGTTACAGTTCTGTAACTTAGTACTTTTTATTTTGTCCTCTTTCAAAATTTTCACCCATTTCCTTAAACATATTGAACAGAGTCATTTTAAAGTCTATATCTGACTTTTTCACTATATGTATCTCTTATGATTCTATGTATCGCCTAGAGTATGTTGTCCTTCCTAGGATTTGGCCACATTTTTTTCCTCTTGTATGTTTAGGTATTTTTATCCCATGGAGGAATTAATTTATCCCCTGGCACAATGCCAGGAACACTGGCAAATCAAGAGAACCTTGATTATTTAAAGAAAAGGAGGATTCAAACAAGGCTTCACCCCGAGAGGACAGGACTGTCTCCAGCTCACTCTTATCTTTAAGAAACAAATGTTGAGAGTTTCAGCCTATGGAGCCGACCAAGATATCACCATCTTGGAAGGCCCCGAAGTCCAATTTTTTAATGTAAATCTGACAAGCCTGTCAAAAACTCTGATTAAGTGGAAAAAAAAAAGAGAGAGAGAGAGAGATCCATAGAGAAAAAAACAAAACAAAACAAAACTCCCTGACTCAAGAACTATAAGGTTAACAATGTGAAAAATCCTTAAGAATCTACAAGAAAGCTACTAGAGTTATTGAGTTTAACAAAATCATAGGATAAAAGTTCACACAAAAATCAGTAACATGTACTAGCAATGTATGATTGGAAACTTAAAAATAATAGCATTTACAGTTGCAAAAAAAATTAAATACCAATGCTATAAATCTAAAAAAAATGTATAGGAGCTCTTATTAAAATCCCTAAAATTCTAATAAAAGACAACCTAAATAAGGAGATGTATCATAATCATGGATTAGAATATTCAACATAATAAAGATGTCAATTCTCCCCAAATTGATCTATATATTCCTGGAAAACAAACTAAAATCTTAGAATAATACATTTTTTAGAATAGTATTTTGTAGATATGAACAAACTGATTCTAAAATTTATATGAAAGAATAAGGAAACTAGAATAGCTAAAACAACTTTGAAAAAAAAAAAACAGTTGAAGGAAGTGAATCTAACATTTATCAAATATAGAGTGCTATTGGTGAGGGAATAGCACGCAAGTCAATGGAACAGAAGAGAAAGTCCAGAAATATTTCTACACAAATGTGGCAATCCGATTTTTGACAAAGATATAAAAAATTTAATGGATAAAGTAGGGTCTTTTCAACCAATGGTACTGGAGCAATTACACATTAATATGCAGGGAAAAAAAATATGACCTTTGACCCAAACTTCTCACTTATACAAAAACGAATTCAAATTAGATCACAGATCTAAATGTAAACATAAAATTATAAAACTTTTAGAAGAAAACAAAGGAAACATACTCATGACCTAGAGTTTGGTGAAGAGCCCCAAAGACATTATGCTAAAATCATGATCCATAAAGGAAAAAATTTACAAATTAGACTTCATCAAAATTAAAAATTTTACTCTGTGATAGTCACTGTTAAGAGAATGAAAAATCAAACCACAGACTGAGAGGAAACGTATGAAATCACAGTTAAGACACAGGACTTACATCTAAAATGAATGATGAACTCTCCCGCCTTACGGTACGGTGGAAGGAATAAAGGAGAAAGAATAATGCTATCTCTGGAAGAAAACGTCAGGAGTTGAGAAGAAGCGTTTGCTACTTGCATTCACTAGTTTTTCATTCTCTTAACTACTGAGCTTAATCATTAAGCTGGTGGTCAACCAGGGCTGAAACTTTACCTCTCAGGGCAGAAGAGCAAGCCTTCAGGGCAGAGCCCTGCTCCCATCTTCATTAGACTACTGTCCTAAGGCCAGCCACTGCTTTTGTGTGTTTTATCCAGGGACACCTGTGGACAGCTCAGATTTGACTCCAGGATATTCTGGAATTGGTCAGAAAGGAGGATTAATTAAATCAATTCCACTGTGTACTCAAGGCTGAAAATAAGTCTTTTTCTTCTCTATGTTGGTTCTCGAGTTACTTCCAACAACATTATCCAAAACAGCATATCAAAGATCCTACAATGAGATTAAATGCCAACATGAAAATACTTGAATAATAAAATGCCAACATAGAGATGTACCCAGATTCAATATAAACCGCTTCCTATTACCAAATTCCCAGAGAGAAAAGATCAGAGATTAAATTTACTTGCAAGTTTAAGTCCAAAAACATTCAAGTCCAAAAACATTAAGCTTCAAAATCAAATTTTCTTGCTCTTGAGAGTTAAAAGCCCAAAGTCCAAAGAGCCTCCTCCCAGATTTTCATTCTGCTCAGTCTCAGTCAGAGGAGTTCTTAATGCCTAGCTGAAACTGCAGGCTGCTTTGCATATTCCAGGCAAGATTATGTGCTCAAAAGAGCACTTCATTTTCCAGACCAGACAGAGACTCGGGGTTATCTGAATAAATAAAGGGTAGGTGAAGAAGGATGTTGGTCACCTATGAATATAAACTCAGTTAAGAAAAACCATTTTATAAATGAGTAAGCTGAGATTTAGGGGGAGATTTTCTGTATTCCAGGTATTTATTTATTTACTTAAAAATATTTTATTTATTTATTTGAGAGACAGAGAAAGAGAGAGCATAAGTCAGGGGGAGGGGCAGAGAGAGAAGCAGACGCCCCACTAAGCAGGGAGCCTGACTCATGACCTGAGCCGAAGGCGGACATTTGATCATCTGATCCACCAACGCACCCCCCCCCCCCAGATACTTAATACATGACCATTCTTGGATTTAAAAACAAATCTGATGACTCTTAATGCTTTGTTTTTCCTGCAACATTCACTAAAGACTGGGAGAATTTTACGGAATCATCATTATCAGCACATTATTCAGCTAATGCCTTAATAATGCCATATAACAAATTACCCTAAAAGGAGGCTTCTCAACTTCAATATTATTGACATTTTGTGCCAGATAATTCTTTGTTGTGGGACCTGTTCTCTTCATGGTAAGAAGTGTAGCAGCATCCGAGGTTTCTACCACTAGAAGCCCCTGTGGTAGACAGAATAATAGCTATCCAAACATGCCCACATTCTAATGCCAGAACCTATAAATATGTTACCTTTGATGCAAAGGCCTTTGCAGGTATGACAAAGGTGATGGAATATTACTCTCAGGATCGTATTTCATTATGTAAGATTTATCTTAACACACTGGAGAAAGAGAGCCTCCTGTTGGCCTTGAAAAGTAAACAGTCATATTTTGAACTGCCCTATAGAATGAGTCACAATGATATGGAACTGCATGCAACCTCTAAGACCTGAGATCATTCTCCAGATGACAGCCAGTAATAAGCCAAATGAGAACAGAAGTAGATTCTTCCCTAGCTGAACCTCCAGATGAAAACACAGACTGACGACACTTTGCAGACTGTTGAGACAGCAGAGAACCAAGATAAGCAATGCCCACAATCTTGACCCATGGAAATCATGGAATAATAAATGAGTGTTGTTTTAAGTCAGTAAGTTTCTGGTAATTTGTTATGCAACACTGAAAACTAACACACCATGACAATGAATAAGACATGCCTTAAGGCAATGAATGGTAGTTCTGGCAGGGAAAGCAAATGAGTACCCAGAGTTAGTGTCTATCCTAACGAGAACAACGTGTGTCTCTTCCACGATGGAAGTGGTCCTATGTGACCAGCTAACTAATTCCCCTGGAGGACTGTGCTACCACAGGAGCTTAAGTGGTGGTCTGCTGTTGACAGGTTGGACACTCTGCAGTGGCTATAGCCCAGTCAGCCTTGGTGGGTGGAAATCCGTGTTGCTGAGTGGAAAGGTAACCTCTAACCCTAACACAACAGGCACTTTGTGAGCCTAACGGACAAGAACAGGGGTGGTTGAGGAAAGAGGCCTCACCGATATACTTAGGATAATTCGTGTGGCTTTAGACAAAAACAGTCATTTTTATCTCTGCTTCTTTTTGTCAGGAATCCAGTGAGAACTTGGCTTTTTATTTAGGGTCTTTCATGAGGTTTCAGTCTTATCTCAGGTGGGGCTCTATTCAGCAGAAGGTTTGACTGGGTCTGGAGCATCCACTTCAAAGGTGGATCATTCACATGGCTGGCAAGTTTGAGTCCTAGCTCTGACCTATTAGTACCCTTATTATTCGAGGACAGCTGCTAAAATTCTGTGAGCTCCAGTCTCCTTGGCTACAAAATGGAGATAATAACATATACTTTGTAAGGTTGATTTGAGAGTCAGTGATCACATGTCAGAGCACATGACAAAGATTATACTAAATGAAAGGACACTATTCCTATCATACAGGAGAGGAGCGGGAGCTGATGTTTACAGTGTGACCAGGAGTTTGTACCAGAGGAACAAAATGATTTAAAAGCCCAAACAATTATTAGAATGTGCCTCAAACATAAGAACCCTGATGGTCCCAAAGAGCTAACTCCTTTATAGTTCTTCTAGCCCCACTCCATTCTACCACAGTGCAGTGTAATGGTCTAGGCAGCAAGGGCAGCACAAAGGCCAGTCAGTCCATGCTTCCTGATGGGTCAGTCCCTTTCCATCCCCAAAGGTAAACCAGAGGTTTCCACATAGCTTTTTGCTATTCCTTCCTTACTGCTAGTTAAGTGCTTATAAGTCGCACCCACTTATGTGTAACCTGCTGTTGCCCCTTGTGCTTCCCACCTCTTTGCTCACGATGTTCCTTCCATCTTGAAACCCTCCCCTGCTTGCTTTCTTCTCAGAAAATCGACCCTTGTTTCAGGGTCCACACAAAATTTTACTTCCATCTTTAGAATTAATCCTGAAAGAGTTTTCTTTCCTTGGAAGTCTCTTAGCATACTGTGCCTACATCAATCTAAACCTTACCTCCGGGGCGCCTGGGTGGCTCAGCTGGTTGAGCGTCTGCCTTTGGCTCAGGTCATGATCCCAGGGTCCTGGGATCGAGCCCCACATCGGGCTCCCTGCTCCGCGGGGAGCCTGCTTCTCCCTCTCCCACTCCCCCTGCTTGTGTTCCCTCTCTCGCTGTGTCTCTCTCTGTCAAATAAATAAATAAAATCTTTAAAAAAAAAAATAAATAAATAAACCTTACCTCCTATTAGTCTTAGAAAGCCCCTGACACTGTGGTGACCATGTCTTTCACTTTCTCCATGGTGCCTTGTACAGCATGCTTGTCCTAATATGCATTCGAAAATTCATTTTGAGTATTAGACTTTACTTCAAGAATTAATTCACATCTTTGCAGTAAACTGACATTCGTCTTCAGTGTGAAAATCGCAACAATGGTAAATATTTGTACTCCTGTAAAAAGTAAACACTGAATAGGAAAGACTTCCTTTTTCTTTTTCTTCTCTTTGAAACACTTTTTCTCCATTTTATGTGAGAACCAAGAACATATAGTTTCCTGACACTATTTAATGCCTAAGGCATTCTAATAGAATCACAATAGTCCTAAAAGGAACTTTAAAGGGTAAAGTAAAGCACTCTTATTCCTAAATAAAACTGCAATTAACTCTGCCTAGAAAAGGGAATATATATATTCTCTTAAGAATGTGCTTTAGAGAACTGGATTAGAAAGAGAAGTCAGAGTAGGAAGACTCCATCTTTCAACCCTGATTAACTCCCTTCTGTTCCCACAGTTCCGGTCTTTGCTGTGATCCTCCCCAGGATGCCTTCTGGCGTTCCCAAGGAGAATATGCTCGAGGAGAACATTAATGTTACTTTTTTTCTGATAATTCTGGTTGTTATTTTCTGCCCCAATTTAGAGAGAATGGAATTCTCTTTGTATTCTTTAAAACAGTTCCCAGGCCCATGTCTCCTTAATCAGCAACAACCACTATACAGTAGCAATTTTTCCTTTGGTGTAAAGTTACTTCATAGAACAGCCATTGAGGTAAAGCCAAATATTAAAATGCGAGGACCCTAGGGCTTTAAGAGGTCTTCTAATTTATTCCTCTGACTTCAGGTATGAATACACAATCCATCACAAGGGAGACTCTCCTAGGTTTCAAGATTTTAGGGAAAAAAAAAATCCAATCTCCTCTGTCAACTGATTTCCAACTTCATACAACTTGCTATGCTGTTTCCTGGTGTGACGGTGGTGGCGCGGTTTAGCTGGGCTTAATGAAGTTAGACTTGTTCTGTTCCTTGACAATCTCTTATTAGAATAATAATTAGAGGATTATTATAGATAGGATAACCTAATTATCTTTCAGCATTTACTTTTTTTTTTTTAAAGATTTTATTTTTATTTATTTGAGACAGAGAGAATGAGAGAGAGAGAGAGAGAGAGAGCACAGGAGAAGGGGGAGGGTCAGAGGGAGAAGTAGACTCCCTGCCGAGCAGGGAGCCCGATGCGGGACTCCATCCAGGGACTCCAGGATCATGACCTGAGCCGAAGGCAGTCGCCTAACCAACTGAGCCACCCAGGCGCCCTCAGCATTTACTTCTTAACTCAGTTTCTTGATGCTCAGAAATCATGCTTGTCCACTCTTCATTTGGTTAGTGCCTTCTGATCTGTCTCTATACTGTCCTCAACCATCTTTGGGCACTGCCGGAAGGAACAGTGTAGATGGCTCTAGTAACTCAATACAGAAGTATGGATGAATTTGCCACTGCACTTTCCTGCTTGCCAGGAATTCCAACTTCACCCTTGTCTTCCATGTATCCAGCCTCCTAACGTTGGCCCCACAGACCTGTTGAAGTCAAGCTGCAAACTAGATTCAAACGTTATGATCACAAGTGAATTAACTGATCCCTCTTCTGTGTTCCCGTGGCTCTCTATGCTTACTTCTATTAGGTGACATGTTTTTAGATACATATCTGTTTCTTATACATATTAAAATACAAACAGTGGAGAACAGGAACCAAGAGATTGCCTGCCTAGAATAAATGCTCAATAAATGTGAAAAAGCAAAGGATGCAAGGAAGAAGGGAAATTAGTTTAGAACTGGAGGAGTTCACAAAAAAGATCAAGTCTGGCCATATTTTACAAAGAAGGAAAGTCAGACAATAACAAATGAAGTGAACCAAAGCCACATGCCTATTAGTGAGAGGCTGTCTGGGCATTTATGAATTCAAGGGCACCCCGTATCCATTCCCCAAGGCACTTGGTAAGAACACTCCGACCTTAGATCCTTAGTCATCTGTTTAAACTCTTAGGGAAAAAGGAGCTTTTCTGTCTGGCAGCCTTGAGCCTGGGAAGATTCAGGACAGGGGCTGTTGGCACCCATTGTACACCATTTGGAGCCTGAGAATAAAGGCAACACAGAGCAAACAAAAGCTTGAAAGGTGAAGAGAGACTGGGTACATTGATGCTTTTTACACCCCAGTCAAAACAATCCTGTAGAACGAACACGTTTCCTTTTTTCACTTAAGTGTGACCTGCGCTTTCTGACTTGGTCCTAACTGAAATAGTGCAGTACTTGAACTAACAGGTCATCTAACTCGCAACCTGTGTTCTTCTCACTACCTAGGTACTGCCTGCCCCCTTCCCAATATAGTTTTCCTTTTTCATTATCAAGCAAAGAGCAAATCAAAGGACAAATCTTCTCTAGCAATTCTACTCTGAATAGGCAGCTTGTAGCTTTTCTTTGCATGGCCCTGCATCTGACGGGTAGAAGGATTACCTCACCATCCCTATGTAGCTAGATCCCTATTTATCCATCCCCAAAACATGCTTGCTATTTAAAAAATAAAAGTACAAAGCTCTAATATTCCCAGAGCCTTCAGTCTCATTCCAAATGTGTTCCAATTTCTGTTTTTTCAGAGTTGAAAACGAGAGCCCTAGGGAGCCCTGAGTTCTGGTGCATACATATGTATGACCTTATCAATGCAGAGGCAGAAATTCTATGCATCCAGAAAGCCCTGAGTCAGAGGTGGTTCCTAGACTGTTGTTGGAATTGATTTCCTCAGGCTGTTAAGATGACTTTTATAACCTTACTACTGTAGTAGAGAGGGTCTTATTTACTCAGTAACTGATCTAGTAGCTTTGTGGAAACAGCTCACACTCTCTTCCTGGGCTAGGCTGGTACCAGCTTAACTAAATCAGAGGGAAATCCCACATCCAGAAATCAGCACGGCACTCTGATCTATAGTTAATATTTCAAAAATAAAATACAATGAAGTCTGCTGAAGTTTTCTGCCAGGCCTGGGAGAAACTTGCACCCACAGAAGAGGAGAGATGTTAAGAATCAATTTACATTATGTCAGTTTATGATTTAAAAATATTTTATACTTTAAGATATAAGAATATTCATTCCAACACTAGACTGGCAAATGAATCACAAGAGCCTAAATCCCCATCAGTGGGAGCTAGTTAAATGAATTATGATACACACCTCAGTGGACTTCTATAGAGCTATTAAAATGAAGAAGGCTGGTCTCTATGACCTGAGATGAAATAATCTTGAAGGACATCTTGAACGTGAAAAAAGCAAGGGGGCAGGAGAGTGTGTGCACAATCCAAGTATTCATGTTAAATGAAGGGAGAGGGAGCTCTGTCAATGTGCGTACACACACACACACACACACACACACACACACACACACACACACACACACACACACACACACACACACTTTGATATGCAGAGAACGTTCCGGGAAGGATTCACAGGAAAAGAGCATCAGAGGTGGCCTCAGGGAAGAGAACTGGAGTACTGGTGGGGAGAATAACTTTACAATATATTTCCTTTTGTACTATTTGAATTTGTGTTACCATGTCTTCACACTGCCTATTAAAATAAAAATAAAGAACAATATTCCAAGGTCTGACTTTGATTTAGAGTTTAACAATAAAAACATTAAGACTTTATATTCCTTTCTTCCTTTAAGGCAAAAGCAGGCCTTTTCCATCTTTGGTACTTACTTTTGAACAAATAGGATCCAGTATTTTTAGACTTTCTCCCTGGAGTCCAAAGCTCACTGTATTAAAGTAGCCGGGGAAATACAAAGGAGTTGGAGCCCAAGTTCTGTGTCCTAAATGTTTTTCAGTCATGCAGAAAGTAGCTTTTCCCCAGTACTGCTGGTTAGAGCAGCAGGAACATGCACTGAGGTAATTTCTTCTTTCCTGCAGATTAAAGAAAGGGTTTAATCTTTCTCTTTCTCTCTCTCTCGCTTGCTCTCTCTCTCTCTCTGAGAAGGTTCTGTTGTTCTTTTCCTCAAAGTGAACACACATCTGAAAACAGCTCTAGTGCATTTCTGCTGGAAGGAGCAAGAAGCTATTAACAGCCGCACTTGAGGTGCTGTGAAAGCCCATTACCCCAGAAATAGTTTAAGGCAAGTTTGCAAAAACGTGTTCCCCCAGCATTATCATTCTTACCTGAAAGAATGTGGTTCCTATTTAGCAGGAGACAGATGTTCTTACCTCATTTCACTGAAAAACTAAAGTGAGGTAAATAAAGACAAAAAGTCTACCTCCTGAGAATTTGCTTTGCTTAATTTTGAATCACAGATTTTAGATGGGGTCATTTTTCTCTCTGCATACATCCCCCCCTGCCACCTCCTTTGAGGTCCTTAATGGCACCTGCCTGGAACTGTGGCTCTGAAATACCTAGTTTGAGCTTATTCCCAGACACGGTGGGACTGGATCAAACAGTGAACGGAAGGACCATGCCTAAGCCTTCGTCACTGGTAAAGCAATTTGCATAAACTCATCCCACAGCTGTTCCTTAGGCATAGAACTTAACTAGTGTCAGCTCCAGACAGACTCTTAACTGGTGACAAAACTATCTAAGTAGAAATTTATTTGTGTGGCTCTCTACTTGCTCTTCTCCTCCTCCTATCATCCTCACTAATGGTTGCAGGGCTCCAAAGGGCAAAAGATAAAGTTCAACTGTGCCCTAGCTAATGTTTAAAGGAGGACTCAGAGGGCTAAATATAGCTCAAGTTGAACCTTGCCTCATTCCCAAAAGATGTACAGTTCTCAGGAAGGTCATTTCCAACAGCAGTGTCAGAGATTTCTTCCATTTAGTATATGGGCAAGAAAATCATGAATCAAGACTGGAAGGTGTATTTGTCAAGCTTGAGAAGAAGGCGACAGCAGAAGAGCCCCCTATAAGCTCTATCCTGTCTGAACTATACTTCAGACATCAGAGGTAAGAAGGAATATCCTGTCATATACAATCAATATTAAAATTTGAGATCAAGAAAATAGTAAGATTTCTCTGTCTCCAGATCAGTGATTCCCAAATCTGGCTTCATGCCCATTTCATATGCCTGAGACTTTCCCCTAAAAGTTCTGATTAGGTGATACTGAGGGTGGGGCAGGGCGTGGGATCTGTACAGGGTTCTGCTGTGTAGCCTGAGCTGAACTTCAACTCACTGTAGCTCTGGCTGAGGACCCTCAGCAGCTAGGACCACTTGATGCTCTCTCCCTGGTGACTTAGGAATGATCAGACAAGCCTGGAAATTTGCTACCTTCTGCACTCTATGGCACTTTCCTGAGTGCAGTATACTGTCTCATCATAGCCCTGCAGGGTAGGCAAGCCAGGATATCTATCTCCATTTTACAGATGAGAAAACTGAAGATCCAAGAGACTTGCCGAAGGTCAAAAGCATATTGAGTCAGAGACAGATCCGGAGTCCCAAACAAACCCTCTATAAATAGTTTCCCTCTAGCATTGTAGCTTCCTCTAGGCTTTGGGTCCAAGATGAGCTGCCTAGATGCTGGCAACCATTTTGCTTCCTAGGATCAAAGGAAAACGCATGAAATCCTGGCCAGAGCTAAAGAGGACAACCCTTTAATTGTCTAGATAAGGAAACTGAAGCACAGTGACTTGCCCAAAATTACATAGCCAGTTAGTGGCAAGAAAAATAAACAACAGTGGGATGACAGTTAATATAGACCAAAAACAGAGCAAGATGGAGGGGAACTGTATATCTCCTGCTTGGGGTTTCAACAAAGTCGAAGTGATTACTGCACAGACAGCTGCTGTGTATTTGGAAGACTGCCCAGTGCATTGAGAAATGGACCATGGCAAGGGGTAGCCATACAAATCACTGAGGTCACCTTGATGGTCTTTATGAGTGTGCCAGCCAGTCTGTGACTATTTGTGTGTGTGTGTGTGCACGCTTGTGTGTGTTGTTTAGTTGCCAAGAGGATGTTCAAGCAAGCAGGAGCCTATAGACATTTAGCAAAGGTAAAAAACAAAAACAAAATATCTCCCTGGAAAGTGTTAGCATAATTACCCAGCCAGTCTGTTTCTTACCTGGAGGTAAATGCAGTCTCTACAATTCCTGTCAATTGTGACGATCATTCATGATACAGAAGTGTGCAGGGAAGAGGTCGCCCCTCTCTCATTCCATCTAATTTCTCTAACCCTCTAGCATAGCTAGAGATGAACCCAACTCCTGTAAAACAGAAACAAACTTCAAATCCATGTCAGAGCCCGCCGGAGAGAATGATTTACAAACTGCCAGCAGAACACTGGTGTAAACAAGATAATGCACATTAATTCTCAGCGAGTCAATTAGCATTCAGTTATTCTGAACAGGGCCTGACCTTGATGCTTGAGGATCTGAAGAGAATGCAACCTGTAGCTTAAAGGAAAATGCCACCTTTTCCTCTCAAATTGGCAGGTCTCGAGGGTTCAAAGCCTCAAGAAGCACTCTTCCTCATAAAGACGCACAAAGGGACAAAACCTGTCTCAACACAACTCTTGTATTTCACAACTGATGTCTTTTTGCCTTTGAGGCCACAAACACTTTGATGACTCTCACCTTTGATCTAAATTTCTAAGGGATCTAAATTTTATGCTGCATTCCCGAGGCATCTTTCACTTCAAGTCATCTGAGGGTTTAAAAGGTCTTAAAATGAAGAACTGCACACATTTCTTTGGATATTTCTTCAATTGCTAATTCAAAGAAGAGTATCTGTTTGTAATTGTCATGCTTATTAGCATTATCTCTGTTTTCTGGGGGTATTTTCCTTGGATTTGGGGAAAGGATCAACCAGAGTCCCTCACAATGTTTTGCTACTCCAGGGTAATGAGTCAGATACTCTAAAAAGGTATGTGACCCAATGAGTACACTGGAGCAGAGCTTCCCAAAGTTGAACATGCACATAAATCTCCCAGGACCTTTCCAAAGGGAGATTAGCCCAAAGATACAGATGTAGTGAAAAGAAGGACCATATGCACCCCAATGTTCATAGCAGCAATGTCCGCATCAGCCAAACTGTGGAAAGAGCCGATATTTCCTTCAACAGACGAATGGATAAAGAAGATGTGGTCCACATATACAATGAATATTCCATTGTATTACTTTGTATTCCATTGTATTCCATTGTATTACTCAGCCATCAGAAAGGACGAATACCCAACTTTTACATCAACGTGGATGGGACTGGAGGGGATTATGCTAAGTGAAATAAGTTAAGCAGAGAAAAATAATATCATATGGTTTTACTCATGTGTGGAACATAAGGAACAGCATGGAGGACCACAGGGGAAGGGAGGGAAATCAGAAGGGGACGAAACCAGAGAGGGAGACTAACCATGAGAGACTCTGGACTCCAGGAAACAAACTGAGGGTTACAGACGGGAGGGGGTCGGGGATGGGGTAGCTGGGTGATGGGTATTAAGGAGGACACGTGTGGCGATGAGCACTGGGTGTTAAACACAATTAATGAATCACTGAACACTACATCAAAAACTCAGGATGTACCGTAGGGTGGCTAAATGAACATAATAAAAAAAGTAAAAAAAAATAAAAAAATAAAGGGAGATTCTGATTCAGTAGATTTGGAGCGGAAGCTGAGATTCTACACATCTTACAAGCTCCCAGCTGATACGGATGCTGCTGGTCCAAGCACCACACTGCATGGCACTACCTGAGGTACTTGTCTGAGGGGCTTCTTCCGTGACACAAGTAGTTCTTTTAAAAATGGGCCCTTTCACAATTTCAAGACTGCTATCTGTAACAGGAGGTGTTCACTAAACACTATTCCAGATGAAGGGCCTCAAACTTGTCCAGTTCAGACACCGTAGGCATACAGGCTTAGAGGAATGCCTCCAACACCAACCCTTTCATATCCAGGGGACCCGCATTTGAAATAAGTGTTTTGTTTTTTGTTGGTCGGTTTGCTTACTGTTCATTTGTTTTGCAGGGTTCATAGTTGTCCACTCTAGGGTAATTGGATGGAGACAAACCCAATTCTAAGGGTACTAATGGCCCTTGCTTCTGTTGGACTACCAAATGATAAAGAAAACACTGATGAAAACAGCAGATAGAATAATATTCCTTCCCTCAGAGGTTGCAGGATCAATTGGCTGGGTCCTCAGTAAAGGCAAAAATACATTCTTTACCAGACACAGACAAGGCAGTTGCCTGCTGGGGATAAATCTGACTGGGAACCAGAACAGTGTTCTTCATGGAGTCCTTCTCTAATGCACTCAACAGACACTCCAGGCAACATTTTGCCTCTTCCACACCCCATCCTTCCCCAACACACACACATACACACACACACACACACACACACACACACACTTCCTAGGCAATTTCTCTGGAGTCATTTAGAAGTCTCTGTGGTCCCATCTGTCCATACCATCTATTCCCCATCTCTTCTCAGGATTCCAAACCAATAATAATACAACAATAAATAATACTAACAACAATAATAATCACCACTATTTAAATCCTCATGACAACCCTTTAAGATAGGTATTACTTATTATTCTTTTTATGGATAAGGACTCTAAGGCATAGAGAGGATAAACAATTTCCCCAAGGTCACACATCTAATAAGTAGGGATACAAACACAGATAGTCTGGCACCAGGGTCCACGATCTTAAACACTACATTATACTTGTCCATACTTTTTTTTTTTAATCACATTACCAAAAAGAGAAAGAGAGAGAGACAGAGAAAAACTTTATTATCCTCTTTATCTTTTACAGTGGATGGCTCATTAAAACCACAGCCAAAATAATTAGCAACCAAATAAATTAGTTTCCTTTCCAAGAGAGTGTTTCCAAACACTCCCCTGAGGTGAGGGAAAATATTTGCATTCTGTCCCTGTTGGTGGGGTGTGTGCAGTGAAGTGTATTCCCTTAGAATGAGTTGGGCTCCTCTAAGGAAGCAGAAAATAAGAAGGAAAACAAAACAGTTGTTTCCACAGTAAAAAATGTTGACTCTTCTTACTCCCTTACATTTGAATAAATTTTATTCCCTCTTTGGGTGTACAGGTCTTACTGCCTTTGTGGAGCTGCTGCCTGCATTACACCAACCCCATTCCTTCCTCGATTTTTTAAAAACTGGCCAGTATTATTAGAATATCTCTACATGCCACTTGAGTATATACAGCATATTTTTTTTATTTTATTTTATTATGTTATGTTAGTCACCATACAATACATCATTAGTTTTTGATGTAGTATGTTTTTCTTTGTTTCACATATATTATTCTGGTCTCTTCTACTTGATTCTGAGCATTTTGGTTTAAACACTTATTCCGGGGTGCCTGGGTGGCTCAGTCGGTTAAGCGTCTGCCTCCATCCTGGGATGGAGGCCCATATCGGGCTCCCTGCTCAGCTAGGAGCCCGCTTCTCCCTCTCCCTCTGCCTGCCATTCCCCCTGCTTGTGCTCTCTCCCTCTGTCAAATAAATAAATCAAATCTTTTAAAAACATTAAAAAAATAAACACTTATTCCTAGAATATTGTCTACTAATTTTGGCTCTTTATACATATTAAGTATTGGATATGTTCATACTTTACTGGGCAAACATTGTCATTCTCCTCTCCTAACGTGGGATAACTTAGCTATGTGTGATTTGCTTAGGTGGTTAGTGCATCAATTTCCCTGTGCCTGCACAGTCTAGGTCACAGGCTCTCTATGTAGCCCCACTACCTGTATCATGATAGAATTACCTATGACACCTCGAAATCTAACTAACCATCTCATACCAATGCATCATGGTCACAAGGATACTGCGCAAAAGATGTCGGCTGGACCAGAGCAAATTTAGTAACACAGTACTGAGAAAACAAACTCAGAGTTCAGTCTCCACGGATAAAGGTATGGAAGGGACATCTTTGTGTATAAAGGGCAACATTTAAAGTTTCGATTTAGGCACTGAGGAAATCTACTCCAGTAAACTGATGAGGGCCAGGCGGAAAATTTCAGAGAAAAGCTCTAGTAAATCCCATGTTTTCTAGGTTAGTAATTCACTCGTGGGTCCCTTAATTACATAAAGGAACAAGTGTTTAAAAGACAAAATTAATTTAAGGGCGTATGGGTGGCTCAGTCCAACTCTTGATTTTGGCTTAGGTCATGATCTCAGGGTCATGAGATCGAGCCCTGTGCTGGCTCCACACTAGGCATGGAGCCTTAGGATTCTCTCTCTCCCCCTCTCCCTCTGCTCCTGCCCCCTCATCCCTGCACATGTGCATGCACACATTCTCTCTCCAAAAAAAAAAAAAAAAAAAGGCAAAGTTAACTTTGAGCATTTATCTGATGGTCCAGGCTGAAAAGATACTGAAAAAGATCATTTTAAGACCCATTTTTGGACACTTTGAGAAAAATAAGATCAGGGTAATGTTTAGAATGTTTGGTCAGGCTACCTTAATGTTCTCTGACAGAGTAGGGCATCCTAAAAACGGATACAGATAATATATCTTAATTTTACTGAGACTCTGATCTCATTCTCTATGGCATACTCATCAATGAACTGGGAAAATGTGGTCTGAATCATGCAACTGTGGAATGGACAAAAAGACAACCTAGAGGCAACTCAAGGCTGTAATTAATAGGTCTGTATCACCCTGGGACTTCCACTAAGTAAAGAAAGTATACTGTCAGCATGTTATTGGATACAGTCATTTACCTAAATGTTGACATTAGAATATTATTTACTTTTCCTACACACCGAGTCATGGGAGTAAACGTGCCTATTTCAAGAAAGTTACTTCTCCCCACCACTCACAAGAGCTTAGAGAGATTTAAAATGGAATAGGTGTTTATCAGTTGAGAAAAGGGGATTATGTGAAACTTAAAATGAAAGTGAGTTGATGATTAAGGTACTTGCAATTTTAACCCTTTGATTTCCTAGGTTTTGAGTAACACCAATAAAAATCCATTACCATATTCCTATCTGTTTCTAAACTCCTGCTACAGTTTATAAACAGACCAGGCTAAGAAGTGGACTATGAAGCAGGCCATACATCTCCCTGGGACACTTGAATCCCAATGTGACACTTAAGCTTCCAGAAGACTACAAGTAACCCCATCATCACCATAGAAATGCCACTTACTTATAAGGCAGCCTGAGCCATTAAACTCAAGAGCCTCTGGAGTCCATGGTCTTTGGGGATACAGTGAGACTGATATATTCTTGTCTCGGACCACCGCCTTCCCCTTATGTGTCTTTCATCTCTTTACTCTTCACCCTTGCCATGTCTCTCTAAGTCACCAGGTTGTCACTCTGGTTCTGTATTTAACTTGCATCCCTCTCTAGCTTGATCTTCAAAGTTACCATTTTTAATACTGACCCTACTATAGTGCCAGAAACTCCGGCTTCCTCTTCATTGGGTTGTGTTAATAATCAAACAAGTTCATTTATATTCAAGCAATTGGAACATGTTAAAGTACTGTGTGGCAATTATTTCTATTTTTGCTCTCATTTCTGGCACTGATGATACTACATGGCATACAGTAGGCATTCATTAAACGTGTTGAATGAACCAATAAACAAATGGAAATACATTCCACCTTACACATCAAAATCAAGTCAGTATTCCTGAAGTTAAGCACCCCCCCCCAAAAAAAGTTGACTTTAATTAGGTGCTTTGTTTTAAACAAGTATCATGTGAAGTTTAGGATTTTTTTTTCTATTTCTATGAAAAATATCACTGGAATTTTATTAGGGATTACAGTGAATCTGCAGATAGATTTGGACAGTATGGACATTTTAATAATATTAATTCTTCCAATCCATGTGATGATGGGCTATCATTCCATTTATTTGTGTCACTAGGGAAAGGATAGTCTCTTTAGTAAATGTATTGGAAAAAAGTGAATATCCAAATGCAAAAGAATGAAAAAGGATCTTTATCTCACACCATACACAAAAATCAATTCAAAATTGATTAAAGACCTAAACATAGCAATTAAAACTGTAAAACTCCTAGAAGAAAACATAGGGGGAAAGCCCCTTGACACTGTCATTGGCAATTTTCTCACATATGACACCGAAAGCAGAGGCAACAAAAGCAAAAAAAACAAGTGGAACTACATAAAGCTAAAATATTTCTGCACAGCAAAGGAAAACATGAACAAAATGAAAAAGCAACCTGGACTGATGGGAAGCAAGATGGCAGAGAAGCAGGAGACCTGGATTTCATCTGGTCTCAGGAATTCAGGTGGATAGGGATCAAACCACTCTGAACACCTACGAACTCAAACAGGAGATCGAAGAAAAGAATAGCAACAACTCTCTGAACAGAAAAGCGACCACTTTCTGGGAGGCAGGAAGTGTGGAGAAGTGAATCTGAAGCGATATTCAGGAGGATAGATGGCGGGGGAGGGGGCCTCCATCAGCTGCTTCTGGCAAGTGATAGAGCCGCGGAGCACAAAATCGGAACTTTTAGAAGTCGGCTCCGCTGAGGGACATCGCTCCAGTGGCTAAGCTGGGGGTAGAACCCTCGCGGGATAGTGTGGTCTCAGGACCCTCAGGGTCACAGAGAGACCGGGGGTTCCTGAGCGTGACAGAGCTACCAGGCATCGGCGCGGGGAACCGACTGCAGAGACAGAGCCAAGGAGCGGGCTCTCAGCTCAGGGTTGCCATAAACTGTGATCCACGCATGGCACAGTCGGGCCACTGCTCCTCCAGCAGGGACCCAGCAAGTGGCAGATCCGGGGAGACTCCCCTTCCTCCCCCAGGAGGAGCGGCGTGGGAGCGCAGGGATCTGCTGGGTTTGGAGACTCCACACCGAGTTGGGTGCCAAAGATAGAAATGCTCAAAGGCCAGGGGAGCACGGAGTGCGGCTGGAGACCGGGGAAATGGGAGTGACTGACTGCTTTTCTATGGAGGCGCACTGAGGAGCGGGGCCCCAAGTTCTCGGCTCCTCTGGGGTGGAGACTGGGAGGCCGCCATTTTCCCTCTCGTTCTTCAAAGCTGTACAGAAAGCTTGCAGGGAACAAAAGCTCCTGAGAGGAAACCGGAGCAGATTGCTTAGCCTGGACTCAGAAGGGCAGGGTAATTCCGCCTCCAGCAAAGACGTTTGGGAACCACGGCAACAGGCCCCTTCCCCAGAAGATCAGCAAGAACAACCAGCCGAGACCAAGTTTACTGATCAATGAGAACGGGAGAATGCCAGAGCTAGGGGAATACTGCACATAGAATTCATGGCTTTTTTCCCATGATTCTTTAGTCTTTCAAAGTTAATTTTTTTTAACTGTCTTTTTTGAATTTTTCTTTTTCCCTTCTTCAACCAACATCTTACCAATCCCTTTTTTAAAAAACATTTTTATTTTTCATTTTTAGAGCCATATTTGATCCCTTCATAGTAGTTAACCTTATTTTTGGCATATATATATATATAAGTTGTTCTCTCTCTAAAATTTTGAGATAGTTTCCTCTAACAGATCAAAATATACCCTAAATCTCTAGTGTATGGCTTTGTTCTAGTCTCCTGCCTGCTCACATTCTCTCCTTTTTAAAAAACAAAACAAAACAAAACAGAAAAACCTCTTCTTTATTATTCAAACAACTTATTAATTCCCTTTATAAAAATTTTTAGAATTTTCTCCTTACAGTCATATTCCATCCCTTCATTGTATCAACCCTTATTTTTGTACATATATAAGTTTTTCTTTCTTTAACATTTTGGGAAGCACTTTCTTCTAACAGACCAAAATACACCCAAAATCTAGTGTGTGGCACTGATCTATGACCAGCCTGATCATTTGATCATATTCTCTTTTTTGTGTTTTGTTTTGTTCTGTGTTTGTTTGTTTTTAGCTTTTTCTTTTTCTTTTTTTTTCTTTTTCTTTCTTCTTTCTTTCCCTTTCATTTCCCCCTGATTTCAGGTCTCTTCTGATTTGTTTAGAGTATATTTTCTGGGGACGTTGTTACACTGTTAGCATTTTGTTCTCTCATTCATCTATTCTCCTCTGGACAAAAGGACAAGATGGAAAAAAATCACCTCAACAAAAAGAAAAAGAGGTAGTACCGACTGCCAGGGACCTAACTCAATACGGACATTAGTACGATGTCGGACCTAGAGTTCAGAATCATGATTTTAAAGATACTAGCTGGGCTTGAAAAAAGCATGGAACCTATTAGAGAAACCCTTTCTGGAGAAATAAAAGAACTAAAATCTAACCAAGTCAAAATCAAAAAGGCCATTAATGAGGTGCAATCAAAAATGGGGGTGCTAACGGCCAGGATAAATGAGGCAGAAGAGAGAATCAGTGATATAGAAGACCAAATAAAGAAGCTGAGAAAAAGAGAGATAAACAACAACTGGATCATGAGGGCAGAATCAGAGAGATAAGCAATACCATAAGAAAAAACAACACTAGAATAATTGGGATCCCAGAAGAAGAAGAAAGAGAGAGAGGGGCAGAAGGTATACTGGAGCAAATTATAGCAGAGAACTTCCCTAATTTGGGGAAGGAAACAAGCATCAAAATCCAGGAGGCACAGGGAACACGTCTCAAAATCAATAAAAATAGGTCAACACCCTGACATCGAATAGTAAAACTTACGAGTCTCAGAGACAAAGACAAAATCTTGAAAGCAGTTCGGGAGAAGAGATCTGTAACCTACAATGGTAGAAACATTAGCCTGGCAACAGACTTATCCACAGAGACCTGGCAGGCCAGAAAGGACTGGCATGATATATTCAAAGCCCTAAATGAGAAAAATATGCAGCCAAGAATACTATATCCAGCTAGGCTGTCATTGAAAACAGAAGGAGAGATAAAAAGCTTCCAGGACAAACAAAAACTAAAGGAATTTGCAAACACGAAACCAGCCCTACAAGCAATACTGAAAGAGGTCCTTTAAGCATAGAGAGAGCCTAAAAGCAACATAGACCAGAAAGGAACACAACCAATATACAGTAACAGTCACCTTACAGGCAATACAATGGCACTAAATTCATATCTTTCAATAGTTACCCCGAATGTGAATGGGCTAAATGCCCCATCAAAAGACAAAGGCTATCAGATTGGATTAAAAAACAAGACCCATCGATATGCTGTCTGCAAGAGCCTCATTTTAGACCCAAAGACACCCCACATTGAAAGTGAGGGGGTGGAAAACCATTTACCATGCTAATGGACACCAAAAGAAAGCTGGGGTGGCAATCCTTATATCAGACAAATTAGATTTTAAAACAAAGACTGTAATAAGAGATGAGGAAGGACACTATATCCTACTTAAAGGGTCTACCCACCAAGAAGATCTAACAATTGTAAATATCTATGCCCCTAACATGGGAGCAGCCAATTATATGAGCCAATTAATAACAAAAGCAAAGAAACACATTGACAACAATACAATAATAGTGGGGGACTTAACACCCCCCTGACTGAAATGGACAGATCATCTAAGCAAAAGATCAACAAGGAAATAAAGACTTTAAATGACACCCTGGACCAAATGGACTACACAGACATATTCAGAGCATTCCATCCCAAAGCAACGGAATACACATTCTTCTCTAGTGCCCATGGAACATTCTCCAGAATTGATCACATCCTTGGTCACAAATCAGGTCTCAACCGGTACCAAAAGTTTGGGATCATTCCCTGCATGTTTTCAGACCACAGTGCTTTGAAACTAGAACTCAATCACAAGGGGAAAGTTGGAAAGAACTCAAATACATGGAGGCTAAAGAGCATCCTACTAAAGAATGAATGGGTCAACCAGGAAATTAAAGAAGAATTAAAAAAATTCATGGAAACCAATGAAAATGAAAACACAACTGTTCAAAATCTTTGGGATGCAGCAAAGGCAGTCCTAAGAGGACAGTATATAGCAATACAAGCCTTTCTCAAGAAACAAGAAAGGTCTCAAATACACAACCTAACCCTACACCTAAAGGAGCTGGAGGAAGAACAGCAAATAAAGCCTAAACCCAGCAGGAGAAGAGAAATCATAAAGATCAGAGCAGAAATCAATGAAATAGAAACCAAAAGAACAGTAGAACAGATCAACGAAACTAGGAGCTGGTTCTTTGAAAGAATTAACAAGATTGATAAACCCTTGGCTAGACTTATCAAAAAGAAAAGAGAAATGACCCAAAGAAATAAAATCATGAATGAAAGAGGGGAGACCACAACCAACACCGAAGAAATACAAATAATTATAAGAACATATTATGAGCAACTCCATGCCAGCAAATTAGATAACCTGGAAGAAATGGATGCATTCCTAGAGATGTATCAACTACCAAAACTGAACCAGGAAGAAATATAAAAACCTGAACAGACCTATAACCATTAAGGAAATTGAAGGAGTCATCAAAAATCTCCCAACAAACAAAAGCCCAGGGCCAGATGGCTTCCCAGGGGAATTCTACCAAACATTTAAAGAAGAATTAATACCTATTCTCCTGAAACTGTTCCAAAAAATAGAAATGGAAGGAAAACTTCCAAACTCGTTTTATGAGGCCATCATTACCTTGATCCCAAAACCAAAGATCCCATCAAAAAGGAGAATTACAGACCAATATCCTTGGTGAACATGGATGCAAAAATTCTCACCAAAATACTAGCCAATAGAATCCAACAGTACATTAAAAGGATTATTCACCACGACCAAGTGGGATCTATCCCTGGGCTGCAAGGTTGGTTTAATATCCACAAATCAATCAACATGATACAATACAGTAACAAAAGAAAGAACAACAATCATATGACCCTCTCAATACATGCAGAAAAAGCATTTGACAAAGTACAGCATCCTTTCTTGATCAAAACTCTTCAAAGTATAGGGATAGAGGGTACATACCTCAGTATCGTAAAAGCCACCTATGAAAAACCCACAGCAAATATCATTCTCAACGGGGAAAAGCTGAGAGCTTTCCCCCTAAAGTCAGGAACGTGGCAGGGATGTCCACTCTCACCACTGCTACTCAACATAGTATTAGATGTCCTAGCCACAGCAATCAGACAACAAAAAGAAATCAAAGGCATCCAAATCGGCAAAGAAGAGGTCAAACTCTCACTGTTTGCAGATGATTTGATACTTTATGTGGAAAACCCAAAAGACTCCACCCCAAAACTGCTAGAACTCATACAGGAATTCAGTAACATGGCAGGATATAAAATCAATGCACAGAAATCAGTGGCACTCCTATACATCAACAACAAGACAGAAGAGAGACAAATTAAGGAGTCGATCCCATTTACAATTGCACCCAAAACCATAAGATACCTAGGAATAAATCTAACCAAAGAGGCAAAGGATCTGTACTCAGAAAACAATAAAATACTCATGAAAGAATTTGAGGAAGACACAAAGAAATGGAAAAACGTTCCATGCTCATGGATTGGAAGAACAAACATTGTGAAGATGTCAGTGCTACCTAGAGCAATCTACACATTCAATGCAATCCCCATCAAAATACCATCCACTTTTTTCAAAGAAATGGAACAAATAATCCTAAAATTTGTATGGTACCAGCAAAGACCCCAAATAGCCGGAGGAATGTTGAAAAAGAAAAGCAAAGCTGGAGGCATCACAATTCCAGACTCCTATCTCTATTACAAAGTTGTCTTCATCAAGACAGTATGGTACTGGCACAAAAACAGACACATAGATCAATGGAACTGAATACAGAGCCCAGAAATGGACCCTCAACTCTATGGTCAACTCATCTTTGACAACGCAGGAAAGAATGTCCAGTGGAAAAAAGACAGTCTCTTTAACAAATGGTACTGGGAAAACTGGACAGCCACATGCAGAAGAATGAAACTGGACCATTTCCTTATACCACACACAAAAATAGACTCCAAATGGTTGAAAGACCGAAACGTGAGACAGGAGCCCATCAAAATCCTAAAGGAGAACACAGGCAGCAACCTCTTCGACCTTAGCCACAGCAACTTCTTCCTAGAAACATCGCCAAAGGCAAGGGAAGCCAGGGCAAAAATGAACTATTGGGACTTCATCAAGATAAAAAGCTTTTGCACAGCAAAAGAAACAGTCCACAAAACCAAAAGACAACCGACAGATTGGGAGAAGATATTTGCAAATGACATATCAGATAAAGGGCTAGTATCCAAAATCTATAAAGAACTTATTAAACTCAACACCCAAAGAACAAATGATCCAATCAAGAAATGGGCAGAAGACATGAACAGACATTTTCCCAAAGAAAACATCCAGATGGCCAACAGACACATGAAAAAGTGCTCAACATCGCTCGGCATCAGGGAAATCCAAATCAAAACCTCAATGAGATACCATCTCACACCAGTCAGAATGGCTAAAATTAACAAGTCAGGAAACAACAGATGTTGGCGGGGATACGGAGAAAGTGAAGAAAGGGGAACCCTCCTACACTGTTGGTGGGAATGCAAGCTGGTGCAGCCACTCTGGAAAACAGTATGGAGGTTCCTCAAAAAGTTGAAAATAGAGCTACCGTACAACCCAGCAATTGCACTACTGGGTATTTACCCCAAAGATACAACTGTAGGTATCTGAAGGGGTACATGCACCCCGATGTTTATAGCAGCAATGTCCACAATAGCCAAACTATGGAAAGAGCCAAGATGTCCATCGACAGATGAATGGATAAAGAAGAAGTGGTATATATACACAATGGAATATTATGCAGCCATCAAAAGGAATGAGATCTTCCCATTTGCAACGACGTGGATGAAAGTGGAGGGTGTTATGCTGAGCGAAATAAGTCAATCAGAGAAAGACATGTATCATATGACCTCACTGATATGAGGAATTCTTAATCTCAGGAAACAAACTGAGGGTTGCTGGAGTGGTGGGGGGTGGGAGGGATGGGGTGGCTGGGTGATAGACATTGGGGAGGTATGTACTATGGTGAGTGCTGTGAATTGTGTAAGACTGATGAATCACAGACCTGTACCTCTGAAACAAATAATGCAATATATGTTAAGAAAAAAAAAAGAAGAAGAAGATAGCAGGAGGGGAAGAATGAAGGCGGGGAAATCGGAGGGGGAGATGAACCATGGGAGACTCTGGACTCTGAAAAACAAACTGAGGGCTCTAGAGGGGAGGGGGGTGGGGGGATGGGTTAGCCTGGTGATGGGTATTAAAGAGGGCACGCTCTGCATGGAGCACTGGGTGTTATGCACAAACAATGAATCATGGAACACTACATCAAAAACTAATCATGTAATGTATGGTGATTAACATAACAATAAAAAATTTTTTAAAAAATGAAAAAGCAACCTACAGAATAGGAGAAAATATCTGCAAATTCAGGAGAGGGCTAATATCAAAAATATATTTAAAAAACTCATACAAGGGGCACCTGGGGTGGCTCAGTCAGTTAAGCACTGCCTTCTGCTCAGGTCATGATCCCAGAGTTGTGGGATGGAGCCCGCATCAGGCTCCCTGCACTGCGGGGAGCCTGCTTCTCCCTCTGCCTGCTGCTCTGTCTACTTGTGCTCTCTCTCTGACAAATAAATAAATAAAAATCTTTAAAAAAAATAAAAAACTCATACAATAGCAAAAAAAACCAAATTAACTGATTAAAAAAGGGGCAAAGGACCTGAATAGACATTTTTCCAAGGAAGACACACAAGTGGCCAATAAATACATAAAAATGTGTTCCACATCACTAATCATCAGGGAAATGCAAATCAAAAACCAATGATATATCTTCTTACGCCTTTTAGGATGGCTATGATTAAAAACTCAAAAATTAACAAGTTTTGGTGAGGATGTGGAGAAACTGGAACACTGCTGGTGAGACTGTAAACTGGTACAGCCACTAGGGAAAGCAATGGAGTTTCTTCAAAAAATTAAGAATAGAGGGCGCCTGGGTGGCTCAGTTGGTTAAGCGACTGCCTTCGGCTCAGGTCATGATCCTGGAGTCCCGGGATCGGGTCCCGCATCGGGCTCCCTGCTCGGCAGGGAGTCTGCTTCTCCCTCTGACCCTCTCCCCTCTCATGCTCTCTCTCTATCTCATTCTCTCTCTCAAATAAATAAATAAAATCTTTAAAAAAAAAAAAAATTAAGAATAGAATAACCATATGATTCATCAATCTCACCTTTGAATATCCATCCAAAGGAAATGAAATAGTATGTTGAAAGGGTATCTGCACTCCCATGTTCATGCAGTATTATTTACAACAGCCAAGACTTGGAAACCACCTAAGTAAGTGTCCACTGACAGATGAATGGTCAAAGAAAATGTGGTATACATATGCAATGGAATACCAGTCCACCATAAAAAGAAGAAAATCCTGTCATTTGCAACATGAATGAACCTAGAAAACATTATGCTAAGTAAAATAAGCTACACAAAGATAAATACTGCATGATCTTACTTGTAATGTGGAATTTAAAAAAGCTAAACTCAAAGAAACAGAGAGTAGAATAGTGGTTGCTAGAGGCTGGAGGAAAATAGGAGGATGTTGGTCAAAGGATACAAGCTTTCAGTTCTAGGGTGAATAAATTCTGGAGATCTAATGTACGGCATGCAGATTATATTTAATATTTAATAATACATTGTATCCTTGAAATGTGCTGAGAGAGCAGATCTTAGATAGTCTCACTACCCAAAAAAGAAAAAAAAAAAGTTAAATAGATGATGGGTAGATGAATTAGCTAGATTGGGGGGGAATCATTTCACAATGTGTTCATATATTAAAACATCACACTTACACCTTAAATATATGCAGTGTTCATTAGTCAATCATATCTCAATGAAGCTGGAGAAAGAAAAAGAACTGTGGTCTTGAACAACGGAACCCCTCAGAGAGTTTGAAGCAGTGATATGACATGAATCAGAATTGCATTTTGTTAGGGTGATGAGGCTGGGGTAATGAAAAAGAATAGGAAGAGAACAAGCAAGGGTAGAAGCAGGAGACCAGAGGGGAGGCTGTGAAAGAGCAGAGTAGAGAAGATAACACGGATCATCAGAGCAGTAATGGGGTAAAAAGAGGCTGAAATGACAGGTATTTGTGAGAAAGAATCTGTAAATGATGGCCGAATGGTATTTAACCTAGTTTAATGTGAAAATGCCATGAGGCATAATTGGAAGCACATTCATCCTTGTTTGCAATTCTGGGATTGAGGTAGCTCCAACAACTGAGTCATCAATTATAGTTCATCTTTTAAAGCAAATAGTTTGATGATATTTAGACTGAATATGAACATACCTTGCCCATTTTATCAATAACAGTTAATTCATGTTTCTATAATTCAAAATGATGAAGTAAAAAAGAAAAATATTATTCTCCCTCAAGCACAAAACCAAATCTCATTTAAATATGGATTTATGAACTTTTTTTCCACTGGAAAAGAGTAACTTTTGAAAATTTGATTTTGGTCGATTAGAAATGTCACTGCCAACAGACTCCCAAACAAGTTCTTATTGGGGGGGGGGGGGGGAAGCAAAGAAGTGATTTACTGAACAGATGTAAAATATACTGTACAATGCTCTCTCTCACCCAATGTCAACACACTGTCAATCTGGGGAACAGATTTGTCCTTAAAGGCACTATAGAGAGGACAGGGTTTATAATGCCCCCGCTAGGTCTTTGATACCTAAAAGAGTTTGAAAATAAGAATGCACTGCTCTTTTAAAAGCAGAGGCAGAGGACTTTAATGCCACTTTTCAATAGCACCCAGAGGTTTTGAGAATTAACCAGCTCTGAAAATATATTATGTGCTCTCTGAAGGAAAATTGAAACACAAATCAAAATAGTTGAGGGAAACATTAGTGCCCTCCAATAGCTGAAGAGGTGCACAATGCTGTGCTCCAGCCTCTGCAGGCCCAAGGCCAGTAACACAGAAACTACATTTCAATGCAATCTAGCATACAAAAGAAATGGTAGAGGGTCACCTCCCTGTAGTCGTATCAAAATACTCTACCATCAGGCCCTCTCTTTCCAGCAGCTCCCTTGCTCCCTGCCTGAACAGAGAGGTCTAGGGATCCTTCTATTGGAGCTCTCAAATTCCAAGCCCATTCTCCATTCCAATATGGCAACTCTGTTGTTAGTTACCAAGGTGCCAGTCACACAGCAAGGACTGGGCTGGGAGTGAGTGTGATTTGGTTCAAAAGTAGATTAAGAAAATACCCAGGCTTCTTATAAATAATTTAAATTCCAAAGATGACTAGAGAAAGAACCAAGTATAGACGCAGCTGTGGAATGCACCTTGCTAATAAGGAAACAGGACTGTTGTACATTACAATAAATCTTTATCTGGGTGTAATGCTGATATAAGCAACTTCTGATTCTCTTTCCACCCTTCACAATCACAACTGTACATTTTTTATCCTGAAATTCAATATTTACTCATTCATCCATTCAGCCAACATATATTGGAGCCACACTATGAACAAGACATTGTGCTGGATTCTGTGAGAGAATTCAAGATGAGTAAGACCCAGAGATTTTACTAAAGGGGCTTACAGTATAGCAGAGAGGTTAAATCCCTTGACTTCTGAAGGGGAAATAATAATCTTGAGTTTGCATATCAAGTCTGGTTGTTGACCTTGGGGAAGTTTATGGATCTGAGTTCTGGCTTCCTTGTTTGTAAAAGGAGGATAATAATAATATATATCATATAGGGTAAGCATGAAGAGGAGGAGACTCAGAGCCACAGAGCCCAGCACAGAAAATGGAAAAGTCAAATCAGTCTGCCTTCAGGATCACCAGTTTAGCGTGAGCCAAGAGTAGTCAGGAAATGTGGCTTGGGACCAGACTACAAGGCCTTGAATGCCAGGCTAAGAGATGTGGACTTCACCTAAAAAATGTTTGGGTGTCCCTAGAAGTTATTTTGTACAGGAGTCAGGACACGGATAAATCTGTATTTCAAAAGGATAACTGCATATGCAATGTGATAAAGAAACTGGAAAGAAGCTAGAAGCAAAGAACCAATTTAAAGGGTGACTGCAAAAATACAGGCTAAAACACAATGCATACCCTCAACCTAATCATGAAAAATAAGCAAACAAATCCAAATGAAAGGGCATTCTACAAAATAATTGGCCTATACTCTTCAAAAGTGTCAAGGTCATAAAAGACAAGGGAAGACTGAGGAAGTGTGACAGGTTGTTGAGAATGAAGGATTCATGACAACTAAAATGTGACGTGGATCCAGGATTGGATCCTGGAACAGATCAAGGACATGAGTGGGAAAACTGGTGAAACTCAAACAAAGGCTACAGTTCAGTTGATAATATGATTACCAATGTTAATTTTTATAAATGCATCATGGTTAGACAAGATGTCAACTTTTGGAAAGCTGAGTGAGAGATATTAGAGCTCTCTGTATCATTTACATAACTTTTCTGTAAGCCTAAACTTATTTTTTTTAAAGATTTTATATTTCAGAGAGAAAGAGAGAGCACAAGCATGAGCAGGGGGAGGGGCAGAGGAAGAAATGCAGACTCCCCCCTTGCTGAGCAGGGAGCCTGATGTGGGGCTCCGTCCCAGGGCCCTGGGATCATGACCTGAGCCAAAGGCAGACGATGCTTATCTGAGCCACCCAGGCGCCCCAAGCCTAAACTTATTTTAAATAAAAAAGTTTTTAGTTTTTAGTTTTTTAAGTCTAGGCGAGAGAAGATATGGACCTGAATGAGGGTTCTGAGAACTGGGAGAACCAAAAGCAGAACTGGTAAGATACTGGACGCTGACTGGGGTTGGTAGGGTGACGGAGGAGTCACTTGAGAATATGACCCAAGTCTCAGTGGCTGAGCAATTAGTAGTCATTTACTTTTCCGAAGTCCCAGGAAGGAACAGGTTGTAGAGGATGGGTCATAAGTTCTACCCTGCACGTCTTGAGCTGTAGATGCAGACAGATTCATAGGAAACTGGATATGAAAGACAGAGAAAAGGTGGGATTGTAGATTTGAGAGTCAGTAATATTAAGGTAAAAGAACTATGGGAGTGAATACATTTACCAAAGGAGAGAGAGAAAAGGATGAAAACAGACACTTTTGGGGAAATAGCCACATTTTGGAAGAAGATGAAAAAGAAGTGACCACATTTTAACTCTAATACTTTCATCAGGGGAAAGCTCATATTCAAAAATATAATAGATTTGGAGTAAACTGGGGCTCTGGTAAACACCAGTTTTATATGCCCATAAGGGAGGTAATTAGTGATAAGAATTCAACAAAAACAGAAAAAGGAAAAGAGAAAATGAGGGGTCATTTGTGTGTGCTTTCAAATAAATAGAAAAACTTCAACAAGTATGTTATTGGATTGATCAACTTTGGGATTTGAAGTCTCAGTGGCATGTTTTAGAAGAATGTAACTGTGCTTTTTACCATTAGCCTTAAAAGTTAAAGCTCCATCTCCCCCAAATATCCTGGCTTCTTGTAGAGTTCCATTATACATTTAGAAGAATAAAATTGCAAAAATGAGATGAACAGGATAGTCTGATTGTCACGCGTTTTAGGAAAATCTGCTCAAGAGTAGTATGGTGTTTTAAGTTTTCTTAGAAAAGAGGGCGCCTGGGTGGCTCAGTTGGTTAAGCGACTGCCTTCGGCTCGGGTCATGATCCTGGAGTCCCAGGATCGAGTCCCGCATCGGGCTCCCTGCTCGGCGGGGAGTCTGCTTCTCCCTCTGACCCTCTTCCCTCTCGTGCTCTCTATCTCTCATTCTCTCTCTCTCAAATAAATAAATAAAAAAAAAAAAAAGAAAGAAAGAAAAGAGTCCCCACACACATATTTTAAACATGTATGCCCATATGTATGCCTCACATATCATAAGTTTACACTTTGGTGAACCTGTTTTGAACACAAATAGCCTTCGGCTTTCCAGCTTCCTGAGGTAGCTGGAGAGTTGTCTATCTGCAAGTCCCCACTTTGTAGAACAGAGTTGCTCCTCCTCTAATTCTAAATGGTTTTTTTTTTTTTTTAAGATTTTATTTATTTGACAGACACAGTGAGAGAGGGAACACAAGTGAGGGGAGAGGGAGAGGGAGAAGCAGGCTCCCCACTGAGCAAGGAGCCCGATGCAGAGCTCGATCCCAGGACCCTGGGATCATGACCTGGGCCAAAGGCAGACGCTTAACAACTGAGCCACCCAGGCGCCCCTAATTCTAAATGGTTCTTAATGCCATGGTCCCATAGCCCTTGTGCTGGACCTCAGTGGGGTCAACCAGAGCTCCTCTTTGGAATTTAAAATGATAACTGATTATTTAGACTCTATAGTGATGAAAGCTGCATGTCATGAAACTTGGAAACTGTCAGCAGCCATGGTCTCTGCAAGTCTGTATTTAAAAATAAGAATACAGCTGGGCGCCTGGGTGGCTCAGTTGGTTAAGCGACTGCCTTCGGCTCAGGTCATGATCCTGGAGTCCCAGGATCGAGTCCCGCATCGGGCTCCCTGCTCAGTGGGGAGTCTGCTTCTCCCTCTGCCCCTCCCCCCTCATTCTCTCCCTCTCAAAAGTAAATAAAATTAAAAAAAAATAAAAAATAAAAAAAATAAAAATAAAAATAAGAATACAGCTGAAATGCAGGTTGAAGCTGATGTAGAACATCCCAAAGGAGTTCTGGTTACTGCTTCCAATTGTTGCTGGAGCACAGAAGTATCACTACCCCCTTTCAACTCTACACGTGAGCACATTACTTACTCCCAAAGCCTTCCATCAAACTCCCTTTTGTTGCACAAGGTAGTTAGAAGTGGATTTGTGTCAGCTGCAATTGTAAGAGTCATCACTAATACTCCTAAGGATTCTGCCTAGTTAAGAGGACTCTGTTCCTCATTCTTCATTTCTAATGAATCCTTGGGCCCTAGGATAGGATTTGCTTGTTAAATTTCAACTCTTAAAGGTAGGGGCCTCCTTCCCTCCTCCTTCCTTCCCTTTCTCTCTCTCTGCCTCTCTCTGTGTCTGTTTCTGTCTCTTTCCTTCTCAGTTAGCATTGGGGCCAAGTATGGCATCTGATATCTAACCTAGATCTGGAAGTTGGACCATTTTAAAGCATCCTTCTATCTCCAACATGACTCTGCACGTGAAGTTTGGTTTTCAGAAGAAACAGTCTTATTTTTAAACACAAAGAAATAAATGCGATTGGTAGTACAGGAGCAAAAGGAGCTTTAGAACCAACCAAAACTACATACGAATCTCTCCTTGCCACACACTAACTTTGTGACCTTGATTAAATTGCTTAACCTTCCATACTTCTCATAAAAACTAACAATGAATAGTTTCTACTGTGCCAGGCATTGTGCTAGGCATTTCACAGGTCACCTTTACAAGGTAGCTGCTGTTATCCTCATTTTACATGTGAAAATACTGACCTTTAGAAAAGTTAAGTCACTTGCCAAGAGAGGGCACGAAGGACCCCAGAGTCCACACCTAACCACCAGGGGGCATTATACAATACCCACCCCACAAGAATATTGTGAAGATTAAGATACTGTAGGTACTGTGTCTGGCATCCCATATGTGGTGGTAATAATTACGATTCATTCCCAAGAACCAAGTCTCTCTTTTCCTCTTACCTCCTTGTTGTATGTCCAACTCTAAGCTACAGGAATCAAACACTGATTATTTTGAAAAACAGGGGCGCCTGGGCGGCTCTGTCGGTTGACTGTCCGACTCTTGGTTTCATCTCAGGTCATGGTCTCGGGGTTGTGGGATCCAGCCCCATGTCAGGCTCCGCATTCAGTGCAGAGTCTTCTTGTCCCTCTCCCTCTGTTCCTTCCCCTTCTCTCTCTCTCAGTTGAAAAGAAAAGAAAAGAAAAGAAAAGAAAGAAAAAGAAAGAAAAAGAAAGAAAGAAAGAAAGAAAGAAAGAAAGAAAGAAAGAAAGAAAGAAAGAAAGAAAGAAAGAAAAAGAAAGAGAAAGAAAAAAGGAAGAAAGAAAGAGAAAAAGAAAGAGAAAGAAAGAGAAAGAAAAAGAAAGAAGAAAGAAAGAGAAAGAAAGAAAGAAAGAAAGAAAGAAAGAAAGAAAGAAAGAAAGAAAGAAAGAAAGAAAGAAAGAAAAAAGAAAAGAAAGATGGACAAACAGATAAATGCAACACAATCAGATGCCACTTGGACAGGATGTTTTTGTTGTGTTGTTTTAATGTTCACACCATGAAATAATAAACTAATCCTTCTATAGACAGCAGCTACCCACTACAGGTAGGTGAATGAGCAGGGCCACTAGCTAACTACTGTACTGTCCATGAGATGGGCACTGATCTCTATTCAGAAAGACCACGGGCCGCAGAAGAGCAAGGCGGAGGAGGCCCACTTGGCTACTCAAGGAATTGATTCTCGGCTCCCCCTACACTGCTTCCTGTCCTACCTCTTCACGCCCTTAGGTTTGCCACTGCTGCTCCTGTTTGTTTGAGCCCAGAGAATGCATGGCTTATACTGGAAAGAGACATCTTTCCACGGCTAACCAAAAGAGCAAAGACAATAAATGGTACGCGCTCATGTAATCAAGCAGTTTGTCTCTTTATATTAACAAATTAAATGGTGAAATTCTTCCTTTGTCCACTACAGGCTAAATTGGGCCTTCTTTCTTCCCACTTTGCTCAGGGACTTTCCCCTCAGTCTTGCCCCTAGTATCAGTGAAAATTAAAAACCTCCTTTCCAACACTCAATATCAAATACTTTCTCTGTGTGCTCAGATCTCTGAGACAAAGTTTTACTGTTACCTGATTTCACACATGAAAGTTGTCTATATTCCCCTTTCTAAAGAAACAAAAGGAGAAAATGCAATTATAGGTTCTGTCATACACTATACCTGTCACATAAGCATCTTTACATTTCACTAGTGGCCACAGAGATGACAGGGCAAAAATATCCCTTATTCTTCTTGCCCTTTAAAAAAAAAAAAAAAAAAAGGTCTTGTCATGGAGAGGGTTTTTTAAATTATTATTATTAAAATCTCTTTTCAACTTTTCTATGTCAAATTAATCACTGAAATTTGACAACGATGTTTTTGGCTACTCTACTATGGATTCAGGCAAACTAGTTAAATAAAAATTAATTAAAGAAAGAAATTATTTTTATCATACAGTACTATTGCTTTTTTTAAATATTTTTTATTTATTTATTTGACACAGAGAGAGAGATTGAGAGCACAAGCAGGGGAAGTGGCAGGCAGAGGGAGAAGCAGGCTTCCCAATGAGCAGGGAGCCCGATGCGGGGCTCGATCCCGGGACTCTGGGATCATGACCTGAGCCGAAGGCAGCTGCTTAACTGACTGAGCCACCCAGGCGCCCACTATTGCTTATTCTAACAACATTATTCTGAAATATAAATTTAGAAGTTCTGTCCCTGACACACTTACGGATAAGTGTGTTTACATGTATGTATCTGGGTCTGCAAGAGACAATGCATTTAGTGTCTGAGGCAGCAGAGTAGACTACAATATTGTACTAGGTCTAGAGAATATTAATTTTCATGAGACCAGTTTACTCATTTGTAAAATTGGGATGATAATGTCTTACAGATTTAATATCAAGATTAGCCATCATAAATATATCCAGAGGCATGCAATATTGAGTGAATGTTAGCCCTTGATATATGGCATATGTTTTATGTGTTAATAGTACCTAGATACACAAACATACGTAACACACATATACACTAAATCATCTAAAGGATATAGTCAGAGACTCAAATGTGGAATTATTGATTCTGCAAACCTCATACAGCTATTCAAGGCCATTCAAGAGATGCTTCAGTGTCTCCACCCTCAGCAAACAGGAATCCTCTTAGAAGGTAGCGTTAAAATTCACCAGGGCATCAATGATTTGGGGATGATGACTTTCAGAGCCAAAGAACAGGAGCAGAGATACTTGCCACCTTTATTCTGCTCATCTCTAGTCAGAACTAATAGTGCTATTCATTTTGAGAGACCCTAAGCAGTTCTTCACATTTGGATTGTGTTTGTGCCACCATTAAATCGACTCCCTGGAAACAAATGGATTAACAAATCAGCAACAAGCAGGTCTTTTGTCCATTTCTATCAGCTTGGGCTGGCACTGCCTTTCCTTTATTGGTCTCCAGGAAAACATGTGACCCAGTGGGCAGGTAACTAATGTGAGAGTCCTAGCAGTTAACTTCATTTTTCAGGATTTCTTCCAAATTTGCTCCTAGAAGAATTCATGGGTAATGCGGTGAGTTTTTGAATCAAAGGGATTTAAATTGGAATCCCAGGTGGACAACTCATGGACTGAGTAACTTTAAAAAGGTTATTCAACTTTCTGAACACCAATTTCCTCATCTGAAATATTTTCTACCACAAAGGCTTGTTCTTACAAGTCCATGTTCATGTGTGTAAAGCACCTGCTGTACACCTGGCAAATGGTAGCCGGTCGTTAGCAGTTTATTTCCTAAAAAATACTACTAGCATTTCTATCTACTCTAAAACCCTGGGATAGGCAACTGCTGAACCTAGAAACATTCTGATCTAACAGAACAAAGGCATAAAAGGTAAATGTCCTCAATAAGGAACACTGACTACACATTTATTAATCAAAGATTGTATTGACACAGCTATTGAAAAGTCATGACTTTTGCATGCACTAAAGCCATTTATATTTAATACATTAGATAAAACATTTGACAAATGTTATATTTAGATTTAAGTAATAAGGGGACTTTATACACATCTGCTTTGCTTATCCAATACTAAAGCATAGCTAATAATTTCAAAGAAGGTGGATTGCAATTAACCATCACTTTCATGTCTGTAATACAGGGATAGCAGCTCTTATCTAATACAGTTGTCATGAAACTTAATGTCAATAAAAGTGCTAATAAAATTTGAAACATTTTATAATTTCTGAGTTTTTCTACCATTAAGTCAACAATGGTTATTTTTCTGACAGCAAAGGACCCAGTTCAGTAATTTGCTGATTGTCATCCCAAATTACATTATTTACACTGCAAAGTTTAAAATACATGATATTTTAAGTAGTCAAAAATAGATCACAACAGTCCACAATAGCCAAACTGGAAAGAGCCAAGATGTCCATCAGCAGATGAATGGATAAAGAAGATGTGGTGTATATACACAATGGAATACCATGCAGCCATCAAAAGGAATGAGATCTCACCATTTGCAACGACGTGGATGGAAGTGGAGGGTGTTATGCTGAGTGAAATAAGTCAATCAGAGAAAGACATGTATCATATGATCTCACTGATATGAGGAATTCTTAATCTCAGGAAACAAACTGAGGGTTGCTGGAGTGGTGGGGGGGGGGTGGGAGGGATGGGTGATAGACATTGGGGAGGGCATGTGCTATGGTGAGCGCTGTGAATTGTGCAAGACTGTTGAATCCCAGATCTGTACCTCTGAAACAAATAATGCAACATATGTTAAGAAAAAAAAAAAGAAGAAGATAGCAGGAGGGGAAGAATGAAGGGGGATAAATCAGAGGGGGAGACGAACCATGAGAGACGACGGACTCTGAAAAACAAACTGAGGGTTCTAGAGGGGAAGGGGGTGGGGGGATGGGTTAGCCTGGTGATGGGTATTAAAGAGGGCACATTCTGCGTGGAGCACTGGGTGTTATGCACAAACAATGAATCATGGAACACTACATCAAAAACTAATGATGTAATGTATGGTGATTAACATAACAATAAAAAATTTTAAAAAACAGATCACAACAATAAATATACTTAAGTGGTAAAATGTAGCAAAACACTATCCCATACTTCAAAGAACATCCTAGTTTCTAAAAAGTCAAAGTTATAAAATGACCAAAAATAGCTAGATTTGTAAAAAGTAGATCAGTGGCTGATGGTGAATCTAATTCTTTCGTTTTGCAGTGTTTATATGTGCAGTGTGTTGAGCAATCACTTATACAAAGCCCCAGATGACCAGTGAAATGTGCAAACAACATTCTCTCTGCTCTGCAGAAGTTAGACTCTTGCACAACTGTTTTGTGAGCTCTTCTCGTCTTGAAGTTTATCAATTTTTGGCTTCTATGTATAACCCAATGTCTAAAATCTGCCAATTTAATCAAACACATCCACTTATCTACTCAAATTCCCAGGAACAATTATAATGATAGAAGATTTATTCTCTAGGCCCACTTAAAAATGTGATGAAAACTATGGGTCTTCTCTGCATATATACACACATACAATTTTGCAGACTGCTTCAGGAACTGACCGACCACATAGCTGAGATTAAGCATTCTTGATCTAGAAGTAGGTGTACGGTTGGAAGCACGGGAAAGGCAAATTGTGAATTCCATCTACATCACGTTTGTCTTTATATACTTTGTGACTAGCCCAGTGGTGTGACAAAGTAGGTTCTCTGTAAATATTGGATCAATAAAAGATTGAGTGAAAAATGAGGTAGAAAGAACAGGCAGAGGATAGCAAAGGCCCCCTGATTCTCTATTTAATGAGGGAATAACCAAATTTTCCCTTAAAAAAAATGTTCATTCCCTGTAAGATTGACATTTTGTGAAGCTCTATGGATACTCTCTTAGCACTGCCACCTGACTCTAGGGGCTTAGAAGAATTAACACAATTTCACATAGTGACTGACTTACAGCAAAGAAGGAAATTGTGTCTGGGATGTATGAGTCTCCAGAGATCACAGGTTTTACTTGGTTGAGCTGAGCGATGTGTTGATTCTTGCCTCATTCACAGGTAACATTCCTGTTTGCTGGGCAATGACATCACAGCCATTCCCTGCAAACCACAGAGGACTGAATATGCTCTCTGCCCACTAGGAGTATCTCACAGCCCCTGGTATGTGTGTAGAGGAAGTCACTCATGAACTCACGGTTCTCTCTTTTGGGCAGGGACATTTTCTGAGGTGATATTTTAACCACATCAGTTGTTACACCTACCTAATTGTTTGTTAATAGCAACCAGCCCAGGAATCTGTGTCAGAACTACCTATTCCCCTTATGCCACTGGCATTCTAAGGAAACCCCAAATCCACAGAGAAGATGTAGACTGGCTGTTGTTTACAAAGGTCTACCGTGCAGAGCTGTGAACGTGAGGAGAAAACAGAAGACGAAGATGTCTTTGGAAAGTAGGAGAGAAAGTAAAGTTTCCCCAGAGACTGGACACCGTGGAAGCTTCTCCTTCCATTCTTCATCCTTCCCTCATTTCCAAAACAACAGCACATCATATTTCTAACTCACTCAATTCCTCTACTGAAAATTACCAAGGCAAACCAAGCAAACAGCAGGTGTAAATAAGACTCTGATTTGTCTTGATTATTTGAGTTGTACGTATCAATTCTATGCAAGAGTAGCAATACTCTTTTCATACCCGCCCCCCAAAAATGCCACGAAAATGACATCCTGAAGTCCTAGTGGATATAAACCACAGGTTGACGACTTCTGTGATCAAACATTAAAAGCAGAAACAACTTCTCTCCCTGACTTTTCACACACTTTATTTTTCTCTTTTGCAAATACTCAGAGTCATTTCGTTTTCTTCAGGCATTAACACCTATCCACATGATGGTGTTTAAAATCCAGTAGGCCTGGAAATGCTAGTCTCTTCCTCCCTCTATGCCCTCCAATCTATACCACCACTCTCAGTGGCTGACTCCAAAATGGCATGAGGCTAAGAAAATAAAGAAGTCAAAGGATTGTGTCATTTCTTAGCAATTGTCATTTTCCCTTTCATTGAAGATGTAATTTAACAGCTCAAAGTGAAAACTGAAAAGAATGAGCAATTCCTTTATTCAGGACTCTGTAGAAACATAACAATATTAGGCAGCTGCCTTGAGGAGACACAGCAAGCTTATTTATTTTAAGAGGCAGTACAGAGATGGTTGGAAAAAAAAATTAACCTGTGTGTTCCTCCAGCCTCTTGGATTGTTATAATTTTAATGTGATAGTATACCCTTCTCTCCATTATGTTCACACGTACATTCTTATGTGGATTCAATACCACAGTATCACTAAATGAAATTGCATCTGGTAGTCCAATGCTAGGTAGTCCAGGGTCTAAAGACTTCATTTTATTCCTTTTCATTTGAAGATGAAAAGTTCAATAATTAAGTGACCTGAACCATATTAGATATCTTACCATTATTCTAACAATTTCAGTTTTAAAGCTCCTGCACATGGATATCACTGCCAACCTGGAGGGATAGGCTGCAAATGACCTTGGCTTGGGTCAGTCTCCAGAACACACATCCTCAGGGGATTCCCACAGGTCTGTCAGCCTCTCTTCGCTAGTGTCCTTGACACAAAAAACTAGCTGTATAGCCCTGGCGAGGCTCTCAGTCTATCTAGGAAAGTAGAAGTGATTCTGTCAATAAAGCTCATCATACACAAATACCTGAGGATGTCCCAACAGACCACCTGAAGAGCAAGTTCTGAATTTCAAAGATGTGTTTCCTGATTCTATAATTACAGAGCTGATGGTGAAGTCACAGAAAGCTCCCAGGGAGCGAGGAGGAGCTTAAATGAGGGATGCTCCTGGTTATAAAACAATGCTGACTGCAGCTGTGTGATCTAAACTTTGAAGATAAAAAAGACACTTTATAAAAGCACAGGCTCTTGGCTTCATATTCAGCATGTCCAGAAAAACAAATTTAAAAGGTTTTGTACCATTTAAAGATATTCAGGGAAAGCAGGCCATTCAGAAGACTTCTCTAAATTTTTACCCAGCTAATGATGGACACTTATTTATTAAGCAACCTACTATAGTGAATAGATCGAAGTATTCCATGATAGACACTATCAGATCCAGTGACAGACACTGTACTAAGCATTAAGTGTATAGAAATCAAAATCAAAGTCTAGACCTCAAGAAGTTCAGTGTATAATTTGAAAAAAAAAATAAAAAGTTACAATCTAAAATTCACCAAATTTGTCAAGGATTCCGTGAAGTCATTTCCAATGACTGACTGCATAAATTGTATTATATCCATAAAGATAGGACATACTGATCTAAATGAATTATGGAAAAGCTTTGCTAATGAGGATAAATAAAAATGCCAAGTTTTTGATATTGCACAAGCCAAAGAATAGCGGTTATTCTGAGAACAGTACAAGATTCTAGTCACATTTCTGGTACTACTTCATCATTTTGGTTAAGTCTTTTAATATTTCTGGCTCTGTTTCTTCAGCCCTTAAAATGTTATAAAATATTTCTAAAGTTTATCATAGTACTAAAATAACATCTGTGTATTAAAACATGGGATATCATAAAGTGTTTCACATCTTAAACTCTGACTACACTTTCTGATGATTCAGAAGGTTAGTCATCACTACGTCAACATAAGTGGAGATAAATGCACACTTGGATTTTGGTTCATTTTATTTGCCACTGTATTGTGTTAAGCAACTATATCAGTCAGGGACCCAACAAGAAATGGTAACATATTCTGGAATATGCCAAGGAGCGTCCAAATGCTATTTACACAGCTGTGGGTCAGTGTAGAACCACAAAGGAAGAGTGCAGTAACAAGAGAGGCGTTAATAGAACCCAAAAGAAGAGGGCTGTGTAAAAGATGCCACTCCTAGTCAAGGGACCCAAACACCTGAAGCAATCCTATAGAGACTCCCAATGTTTTGTAAAACCAAAGTGGCATCCATAGCCTTCGGAGGTAAAGGCTAGGATGGAGAAAAATGAAGAGAATCTAGGGTGATATCAGAAGATATTTAGAATGGTCTACCTTTTTACCCCACCAGTATCTATTCTTACCCTTTATCCACATAAGGAGTCAGCCATTATGGAAAACAGTATGTCGGGTCCTCAACAAAATTAAAAATTCAACTATCATATGATCTAGCAATCCCATCCTTGGGTATATATCCAAAGGAAGTGAAACCAGTATCTAAAAAAAGATACCTGCACACCCATGTTCATCACAGCATATTCACAGCGGCCCAGATATGGGAAAAAACCTAAATGGCCTTTGATGGATCAAGGAAATGTGACATATATAGATACAGATATATAATGGAATATTATTCAGACTTACAAGAGAAGGAAATCCTGCCATTTGTGACAACATGGAAGAAACTAGAGGGGGTTATGTTAAGTGAAATAAGGCAGAGAAAAACCAATACTGTAAGGTATGTATCACCTATAGGTGGAATCTAAAAATAAATAAAAGCCAATTTTCTGGAAACAGTAGAATGGTTGTTGCCAGGGGCTGGAGAAGAGGAAAATGGGGTGATGTAAGTATAAATTTCTAGTAATAAGTTTTAGAGTAAGTTCTGAGGCTCTAATGTATAGCATGGTGAGTCTAGTTTATAATATATGTATACTTGAAAGATGCTTAGAGTAGATCTTAATCATGCTCACCACAGAAGGAAAGAAAAGAGTAACTACGTGAGATGACAGATGTATTAATGATCTTGATCTTGATAATCATTCCACGATGTATAAGAGTCACCACATTGAAGACTTTAAGTACATATAATTGTATTTGTCAATTCTTCCTCAAAGTTAAAAAGTTTTTAAGTCATGTGTCCCCAATACAGATGTTATACAATATCTCATTAGTTAAAGCATTAGAAAAGGCTGATATCAATTAAGTCCCACTCAAACCTAAAATGTTCGTCACCATTTGTGTCCATCAAATGAAGAAGAGGAGAAAAGGAGGGAAGAAAAAAATATAGAACAAAACATAACTGCTGCTTCTGTAGCCAGTCATGAAAGCTGAGTTGATAATCTTCATCCCATCCCATCCCATGATTCTGTCATCTCCACCAGGACTTCAACTAGGCAAAAACTTTACCTGATGGTGTGGCCCAAACTTCTATTTCTACAAAATCTAAGGTTTTAGCAGTCTTAATGGGATTGTTTTAGTTTTCCATTGACTGGAACTATTGAGTATAGACTGTTGACTGTGTAAGAAATTCCCCATTAAATCCCCTCGGTCCCCTTCTACGCTCTGCCTTCAACGATTATCAGAAATCATGGTTCTTCCTGGAAATTGGGACAATCACCCCAGACAGAATGATGCTCTTCTGTGCCACAGGGAAACCAAAATGACCAGAACATCCAGTATGTCACAACATTGAAGGCTGGTAAAATAATTCCTCTTTTCTACTTTAAGCTGTCCAAACCCACCAAGGCCTAAATTGCAGAGATAGGGAGCAAATGTTTCCCAAATGGGTTGTTACGTGTAATAGTAAGACACTCCCTTCTTCACTTTTTGGTTCCACGAGGCACATAGTCTCGCTAACAGAGAAACTAGTGTATTGAGTAACTAAGACCAATGCTTTTCTGGTATCTGCATCTTATCACACAGCATCTCAACTTCACAACGTGTTTCCTAGCTAGAAATGTAAGTGAACTTCTAGCAGACCATCCCATCATGCTATGGAGCCAAGTGCTTCTCAGCAAAGCAAGGGCTGAGACCATGGGTGTGTGCCTGTGTTTCTGCACTTACTCTACTGTAAAATGAGTACCCTGGCTAGAGGTGATGTAATTTGGTAAACCATGGCAATGAAGAAAACATTCCTCAGACACATGGATGGTGGGTTGAGCGTTCCTGAAATATGAATCTAGCCTTGTAAGGAGAAAGCTATGCCGTCCTTATCTAGAGAGTCAAATATAGCTAGTATGCCACCAGGTTGACTGCTGGTCCTCCCTTGAAAATGGTGCCTGGGGCACCTGGGTGGCTCAACTGGTTGAGCATCCAACTCCTGATTTTTGGCTCAGGTCATGATCTCAGGGTCTTGACATCAAACCCCCCGAGTAAGGCTCCTTGTTCAGTGGAGTGTGTGCTTGAGACTCTCTCTCTCCATCTGCCCCCACCCTGCACTCACACTCTCTCTCTCTAATAAATAAATCTTAAAAAAAGAGAGAAAGAGAGAGAGAAAAGAGAGAAAAGAAAGATAAAGATAAGAAAGATAAGAAAGAAAGAAAAAGAAAGAAAGAAAAGAAAGAAAGAAAGAAAGAAAGAAAGAAAGAAAGAAAGAAAGAAAGAAAGAAAGAAAGAGAAAAAGAAAGAAAGAAAGATAGAAAGACAGACAGAAAGACAGACAGACAATGGTGCCTTAGGAGTTCATTGTTGGTACATATGGTTGATGGTTGATGGTTTGGGTGGTCAGGAGTGGCAGCAGCCAACTGAAGGGAAGACCACAAGTTTGAACACATGCATAACTTTCATCCCTGCCACTCTAAATACTCTGTAGTTGGACTCATTGGGTTAGAAGTAGGTGACTGAGGAAAAAAGACTGGCAATCAAGGGAAAGAAATCTCGTCCACCTCTTCAGTGGATGTCCTCTGATGTGCGCTACATGGAACATGAGTATCGTCATATGCTGTACCCATTCTGAGAGGTCCATTCATACCTCTCTCTCAGAGATCCTTGCCACCAATTTTTCAGCATTGTTATCTCCAAAGCCCTGATCGGTCCACCAGCCCGTAGGCTACTGCCCATGAGCCAACTATATGTCTATACTTTAGCTGTCTCCATTTTCACACAAAATAAACAACCACAAGTTCTGATCCTATGGAGGATTTCTGTTCACTTCTGTCTTTCAGGCCACCCTGAGTGGGACTGCAGTGTAGCAGCCAAATTCTTCTTACTGGTGCAGACGTACTACACAGATAGAAGCATACACTGGGCTTATGCTTTTCTCTCCTCAATCCACAAGTCAGGAAACCAATATGGAAGTTTTTCCAATGACTAAGTATATGTTTTACAACTGGGAAAAATAACCTCAGGATGGGTTCCTGGTCCCTTTGGACACACCTTTAGACAGACAGTGTGCAGGACTCCGTATCACCTGAGCTCCATAAACTCCTATTATGACTCGTGAACTACCGTGTCATTTCGGGTCTCTAAGGATCTTAAGTTCAGAGCCAGTACCCAATAAACCCTGAAGAGCTGAGTTCCATTTTCCTGCATGCACAGTCACCCTGGAAAATGGCTCTAGGAATATCTGAAAAAGGTTTGTGGGTTTGTTACACAGTTGTTCCTCAAAGGGACTTTACTTCACTTTCACTTAAGGGACTCTGGGGCTATGCATTGACTTAGGAAATGGATAAATCCCACTTTAGGTAATTGTTTTCTTCCTAGGCAGCCCCCCTCTTTTTTTGCTATGTATTTCATATGGTTCAAAAAGCGTTCTATTAGACTGCCCATCTATATCATTTCTAAGGAGAAATTGCCAGAAATTCCTGCAGGTCAAAATGCTCTAGTTACCATTTTAGACATGGTTTTATTGTAGTAATTGCATTACCACCTGTTCTCTACAACTTCATATGACATTATTCCCATTGAGATAAAAAAACCCAAATCCACTAAAATGTCTCTATGTTGTATACGACCAACAGAGAACTGGCAATTCAGAAATCTTCAAAAATGGTGGTGTTCTCCTTACCAATGATTTCCTAATGCTTCAGGGAAGGCAATACCCTCCACATTCTCCCAGAGTGGTGATCAAAAGTGGCTGAGCTGGTTGCATATAACAAATCCATTCTGGCATTCCTATTTCCTGCAACATCAGACTCCTACCTCTTCGGAATGCAGGCATGGGGAAGAGCTAGCATTTTAACCTTATTAACTGTAAGCCAACTTTGGGTACAGATTTAGATCAGTCAATCCAGCAAACTACTCATGCCTCTACCAAGTGTTGAAGCCAAAATATTATATTTTGAATTCCAGTGGGTACTCGCTTCCATGAATTTATCCTTCTCTGATTATATTTATTATGTTCAATTAACCAACATATAACACATCATTAGTTTTTGATGTAGTGTTCAACAATTCATTAGTTGCACATAACACCCAGCACCCATCACCACACACGCCCTCCATAATACCCATCACCCTGCTACCCCATCCCCCCACCCTTCTCTCTTCTGTAATCCTCAGTTTGTTTCCTGGAGTGCAGAGGCACTCGTGGGTTCTCTGAGTATATTTTATCAGTGTTTCTCAAGCACCACAAGAATTCACTCATAGCTTACTTTTCAGGTGCCCAATGATAGAGAATGGCAAGGCCATTTTGCTGTTTTGTGGGGTTTTTTGCAACTGTATTTCTTTTTCATTTAGTTTTTTTATTGAGAGATAACTTCAAAAATACATCATGAATGGTATGAAGAACTTTAATATAACCTTTACCTAGATTCAACGAGAATTAAACTTTTATCCAAGTCATAATTTTGTTCCTCTTTCTCTACATAAACATATCCTCATTCCCTATTTTTTTCTAAATTATTTGCCATTTGAGGACACTGCAGACATCATGTACTGTTACCCCAAAATACTTCAATATGTATTTCCCAAGAGCAAGGACATTCTCTTACATAAGTACTATACACTTACCAAAATTAGGAAATTTGATTTAGATACATGTTAATATAATTCATTATCTGTATTTGAAATTTGCCACTTGTCTCAATAATATCCTCTATAGCTATATTTTCCCACATAATGAAATATGTATTGTTTGGAAATAAACTTTTCTTTTTTTTTTTTTTTTAAAGATTTTATTTATTTATTCATGAGAGACAGAGAGGCAGAGGGAGAAGCAGGCTCCCAAGGAGCAGGGAGCCCGATGTGGGACTCGAACCCAGGACTCTGGGATTGTGACCTGAGCCGAAGGCAGACGCTTAACCATCTGAGCCACCTAGGCGCCCAAACTTCTTTCTTTTTTTATTATTGCATTAAGAACAGTTGTGAACTACCTTAACAAATTTTGAAGTGCACAATCCAGTATTGTTAACTATACACAGAATTTTGTACAGCAGATCTCTATAACTTCCTCATTTTATACAATTGAAACTTTATATTCAGTGGATAGCTACTCCCCATTTCCTTCTCCTCTAAGCCCCTGGCAACCACCATTCCACTCTCTGTTGCTAGGAGTCTGAGTATTTTAGATACCTCACAGTAATGGAATCATGCAGCATTTGTTATTCTGTGACTAGTTTATTTCATTTAGTGTAAAATGCTCCACATTCATCCACGTTATCATATATTGCAGGATTTCCTTCTTTTTTTAAGACTGAATAATGTATTTATATACCACATTTTCTTTATCTATTCACCTATCAATGAGCATTTTGGTTATTTCCATGTCTTAGCTATTGTGAATAATTTCGCAAAGAACATGGCAGTATAGATACCTTTCTGAGATCCTGATTTCAATATATAGTCAGATGTGGGGCACCTGGGTGGTACAGTCAGTTAAGCTTCTGACTCTTGGTTTTGGCTCAGATCATGATCTCAGGTCCTGGGATCAAGCCCCATGTTGGGCTCTGTGCTCAGTGAAGAGTCTGCTTGAGATTCTCTCTCCCTCTCTCTCCGCTCCTCCTGTTCTAAAATAAATAAATCCTTATACACACACACACACACACACACACACACACACACACACACACAGATGTGAGATTGCTGGATATTTTCTACTGTATTTTCTACCAAATTTCATAGCATAATTCTACTTTCAATTTTTTGAGAGTCCTCCATACTATTTTCCATAGTGGTTACACCATCTTACAGTCCCACCAAAAGTGTTCAAGTGTTCCAATTTCTCTACATTCTCACCAACACTTATTGTCTTTTGTTTTTTGATAATAATTAACTTACCATCCTAAGTGTTAACTGATATTTCATTGTGGGTTGATTTGCATTTACCTGATGATTAACAATGTGAGCATCTTTTCATATTCCTGTTGGCCATTTTCATGTCTTCTCTGGAGAAATGTCTATTCAAGTTCTTTGCCCTTTCAAAATCAGATTACCCATTTTTAAGCTATTAAGTTGTAGGAGTTCCTCATATGTTTAAAATATTAACCCTTTATCAGATACATGATTTGCAAATAATTTCAACCATTTCATAAGTTGCCTTTTCACTCTTGATTATTTCCTTTTCCGTGCATAAACATTTTAGTTTGACATAATCTCACTTGTCTGTTTTTGTTCCATGTGCCTTTGGTGTTATATCCAAGAAATAAGTGTCTAGACCAATATCATGAAGATTTCCCCTACATTTTCTTCTAAGAATTTTAGTTTCTTACGTTTAAGTCTTTAATCAATTTTGAATTGATTTTTGTGTAAGATAAGGTTCCAATTTCATTCTTTTGCATATGGATAGCCAGTTTTCCCAGCACCATTTGTGGAAGAGACAATCCTTTCCCCATTATGTATTGTTAGCAGCTTTGCTGAAGATCAGTTGACTATACACGCATAGGTTTATTTTTGGACTCTATTCTGTTCCATTGGTATATGTTTGTTTTTATGCCTCTACCTTTGCTCTTCTTTCTTAAGATTGCTTTGGCTATTTCAGGTTTTTGTGTTACCATATGAATTTTAGAATTTGTGTTCCTATTCCTATAAAAAAAAGTCACTGGGATTTTGGTAAGGATTACATCGAATCTGTAGATCACTCTGGGTAGTATGAACGTTTTAACATTAAGTCTTTCAATCTGTGAACATAGGATATCTTCCCATTTATTTGTATCATTAATTTTTTTCATTAATGTTTTAGAGTTTTCAATGTACAAGTCTTTTATCTCCTTGGTTAAGGTTGTTCCTAAATATTTTATTCCTTTTGGTGCTATTATAAGTGGCACGGCTTTCTTAATTTCCTTTTTGAATCATTCCCTTGTAGCGTATAGAAACATAACTGATTTTTGCATGTTGATTTTGTATCCTACAAATTTATCAGATTCTATTTTTGTTTTCATGAAGTCTTCAGGGTTTTCTATATATAAGATCATGCCATCCGCAAACAGGTAATTTTACTTCTTTCTGATTTGTATGCCTTTTATTTCTTTTTCTTGCCTAGCTGTTCTGGCTAGGACTTCCAGTACTATGTTTAATAGAAATAGTGAGAGTGAGCATCCCCGCCTTCTTCATGATCTTAGAAGAAAACTTTTTTTCACCATTGAGTGTAACATTAGTTGTGGGATTTTCATATACGGACTTGATTATGTTGAAGTGAATTTCTTCTATGCCTCATTTTTGTCATGAAAGGATGCTGAATTTTACCAAATGCTTTCTTTGTATCTATTGAGATGATCATGTAGTTTTTATTTTTTATTCTATTGTTTCCCTTCATTCTGTTAAGGTGGGCTATTACATTAGTTGATTTGTGTATGTTGAACCGTACCTGAATCCCAGGATTAAATCCTACTTGGTTATGGTGTATGATCCTTTCAATGTAGCATTTTATCAAGGATGTTTGCATCTATGTTCATTGTGAGTATTCACCTACAGTTTGTTTGTTTGCTTGTTTTGTAATATCTTTGTCTTATTTTGATATCAGGGTAATGCTGCAAATACTTTGGACAATTATACACCAACAAATTGGATAACCTAGAAGAAATTAATTCTTAAAAACATACACCCTAACAAGAATGAATCATGAAAAAATAGAAAACCTAAACAGATCAATAACAAATAAGGAGATTGAATCAATAATAAAAAAAAAATTCCCAACAAAGAATAACCCAGGACCAAATGGCTTCATTGGTAAATTCTACCAATCATTTAAGAAAGAAAGAACACCAAGCTTTCTTAAACTCTTTCAAGAAATTTAAGACAAGAGAATACTTCCAAACTCATTTTATAAGGCCATTTACTCTTACGGTATATAGGCTTTTTTTTTTTTTTTTTTTAAAGCAGTCCTGGTCAATGTTGGGATCTAACTCTTTTCATGGACCACAAGGAAATGTGCAGGGGGTGGAGGCCCAAGAAAATGGATATCAACTTCTGAAGCAACTGAAACACTATCTCAAGGGCAGTCATTGAAAAACTTTAAACAGAGGAGAGTTACTTTCCTCAAATGGAAAAGGAATGAGAACAGGCTCCCTCTTCAAGAGGGAGCTCTGGGAAAATCAGAAGCAAAAATTTCTCAGTCTTGCTCATATCTAATCTCGTTCAATTACTTAGGGTCTCACCACTTCGCTACCAATTCCCTAACTTTAGCGTAAGAGATTTGGTAGTGTTCTGTGTTTACTTAGCATGGCAGTTCTTCATCCCTTATAGTCAGAACCTAGTTGACAAACACAGCAGCCCAAGGTCGACTTCACAAGGAAGGGACCAAGAGATATGATCTCACTCTCCTTCTTCTGTTCTCCCATACAAACTCCGCTTTGTCAAAACCCAACCAGAAACCAGAGGTAAAGAGAAACTTCTTGATATAGTCCATTCAAGTCAGCCTCCTGGACAGACACACAGCAGGGTGGAGAACAGTCAAAATGTATCTGGGAACAGGAAACAACAGATACTCCGTATAGTAGTACCAAAAACTCAACTCAAGCTAACCTCCCTCGGGTGAAGATTTTGAAAAATAACCTCAGGAAGGTTAGAGCACCAGACTCAGAAATGAGCAGAAACCAAGACTGGAAATAGGAACTGTAGTAACAACCCAAAGAGGATGAATTCTGTCACTTTATTCTAGATTTCAAATTCTAGAGTAGATTTACAGGTTTAGCATAGCTTAGTTAATGTGTCAAATTTAGTTAAGAAGGACACCATCACTAATTCAGTACCATCAGATTATACTCAATGGGTAAGAAATAATATCCCAAATGGAAAGCAGAAGAAAAGTATGCTACCTTGCCACAAAACATCAATTGCCTCCTTTAACCACGGAGGGATCCTCTGCTGGACAGCACTGCAGTGGAGCTGGACACCCAGGAAGTTCTGCTGTTCACAGTGTAGCTCCTCAGACTACACAGCACAAGGAAATGGAACACTAAGCAACAGTTCCAAAGTCTCCTCAAGGTAGGAATATTTGGATGCTCTCCCCACACTGAATATCCAGGGCACTTTGGCTGAACTTCTTCTGTGTTTATCAATTTGTTAGATTATTTCAGTTTAAGAATGTGCCACATCATACCTACTCAACCACACATGCTGGTGAGGCAGGATCCTGAGTTGTTTTTATATCCCCCTTGCACCTAGCTTCATGACTTAAGCACAAAGCTCAGTAAATACTAATTGAACAATGAATAAATGGATGAAAGAAGTAACCTCTTGAACCACTCAGAAAAGATCAAGTTTGATTTAGTTTGAGATACAAGTACATTTTATTATGTCTTCCCATTCTTCACCCAGGGTATGTGTGTCACTCTTTTAAAATAAAAAAAAAATGATTTAGAAATAATCTAGTCCAGAAAATTACGTGAAAGAAGGCTTCAGTGTAAACTCCTATAGCAAATGGAGACCGTGATTCAAGTGGCCATTTCATTTCCACTGTCTCTGGGGACCAAGGGAAAGCCTTTGGCTCAAGTTTCCCCCTCTCTCAACAGATCTCTCTATAATATTTCCCAAAGGAGCAAAAAGCTCTTTGAATTTTTTTTTCTGCTGCTGAGAAAATCAGCTTATATGTATCACATATCAGTGCTTACAAGAAAAACATTTGTTAGCTGACTTAAAAACAAGTTAGAATTAGCTACAGTTATGATTCAGTTGATGACCCACAGTAGCTTCTGGCTGGATTTTAAACAATCAGCCTTTAAATATAGTCTTGTAACGGGACAAAATCAGTTGTATCCTCATCCTAAATCACTCAATTACTGTAATATCACAAATGAATTTTTTAAAAATAAAATAGAAGAGAAAAGAGCATGTCTGGGTGTACACACCAAAAAAAAAGTTCATTGGGTTGAAAACACATTACATTGGTCACTTTTTACATACATACACTGGCTGTGCCATTTGCTATCTTATCATTTTGTAGTGTTTTCCATGGTATGCTTTTTTGTACATATATATGCTAGCTGTGCCATTTGGTATCTAAAAGGAAGGTTTATGTAACTAAAATACTAAGATTCCAATATACATATAAGGGCGAAAGACCTAAACAAATAATTTTAAAAGAGAAAACACAAGGCAACAGATTGAAAACTAGTTGATTCATTAATAATACAGAATAGAATGAAAATTGGAAGGTAACACTTTGGCTATGAAGCAAAGCATCTTTTTAAATAATAAAAAAGAAATACTTGCTAACACCAGCAAAGATCCTATAAAATAGGAGCCCTCAGACACTTCTAATTGGAGTGCAAATTACAATCTGACCTAGCTATGAAGAGCCTCAAAATATTGACACCTCTGACCCATCTATGCTCACCTTGAGGAATCTACCCTAAGAAATGATTCTAAATGCCTATGATACAATCTGTAAACAGGTATTCACTTTGCCAAGCCTCTCCTTGATTAAAACTTTTTATAAAAGACCAAGTTTGGTTGCCATCTCCCTGCTGTACCTTTCACCTCTTCACTGATCCCTCTTCCCCTCTCTCAAGTTCCCAGAGTTTTCCATTTCCTATCCCTTTGCTGCCCAGCCCCAACCCCACTTCATAAGGCATGAACTACCGACCAGGAGTGGTATTAGGTTGAGAAGAGGACAGACCTGGCTAGCTTCTGTGAAATTACACCCATTCCCACAACAGCTACTCTGTCTACTCATCTCAGAGTCCTGCTGATACTGAGCCTTGCCAGACTTGCACCTGCCATATAGAAAGGAAAGAAATCACTGATGAAAAACAGGGGATATGAAAATCATTTCCAAGAAGCAGGAACTAAAGTAGGCCAGGGGGCAATCAGTTATACACACACACAAAATCCCTCAACATAGTTTCACCCTGAGCATTAAAAGCATGCCTACTGGGCGCCTGGGTGGCTCAGTTGGTTAAACGACTGCCTTCGGCTCAGGTCATGATCCCGGAGTAGTCCCAAGATCGAGTCCTGCATCGGGCTCCCTGCTTGGCGAGGAGCCTGCTTCTCCCTCTGACCCTCTCCCCTCTCATGTACTCTCTCTCTCTCATTCTCACTCTCTCAAATAAATAAATCTTAAAAAAAAAAAAAAGCATGCCTACTGGCATCTTACCTAATTGCCTTATCCATTTGTGCAGACCATCATTTCCAAAATCACTTTCTTGATTGGGTATATGTGTGCTGCCTTTGGCATTCTTTGTCCCTACAAAGATTTAAGAAGATTGAAAAAGTGGGATGTAATCTGAGGTTGGCCTTTGGGTTTTAGCAAAAAGGAAGAGGGCCAAAGCTTTGAAGCAAATCAAGAAAAAATAAAAATTTACTTATATAGCCAGAAGCCTAAAATTCACTACGGAGGTATACTGGTGGATATGGTGGAGGGGACTAGGTTGTTTGGCACATGTCTACACTAACCCACACCTAATATTTGCAGGTACAGGGCAAGAGTACCAACAGAGACCCAGCTCATAGGTCATTCACTTCCCTGTCTTGTTCGTACCAGCGATTGTATGGTGAAGGACCTTACAAGCATACTCAGGATGTGCAATTCAGAAATCCAAGCTCCATCCACACACCCCTGAAACAACTGTCCTTTGTCCTCAGAGAAGTCTTAGAAAAAGGCACACAAAATCCCTGGAAGTGGATGTGGGGCCAGTCAATACCAGACTGTGGGTACCTAGAATATGGTCTACAACAGGAGAGTAGGTTTTAAACAGACATGTTCCCTTGGCCCCCAAGGCCCTCGTCTCCTCATCAGAAGTGAAGCAGTAAGAACCAAGACTAGAGAGGGTTCCACTGAAGCACTGAGCCTATGGCGAAAGTCACAATTGTCCAGGTCTAAGACGGTCTTTGGTCTGTTATACATTCATTCATTCTGAGTACTGAAGAAAAAGAACTAAAATGTCCCTACACTCATCATAATGACCCATAGTTATGTATTTCATTCCATTCTTTCCTTCTGACAGTGATGACAATATATTGGCAAGTTATTCAATATGGATTAATGTCCTAATGATGGTTTGGTTCTTGAAGGTTTACCTGGACTTTCTCACATATGTAAATAAGATGATTATCATTGCACCTGTAAATATCAGGCCAAGCTAATAAAGGAAGAGAAGGAATCACTGCCCTCAGTCCATGTACCAGATGCCAGGAAAAAAGGTGGGCGGAAGCGGGAAGGGAGGTAGCAACTTCAGTATCATTAGTTTGTTGTAAATAAGCCTCTATGCTGGGGACATTACTATTAAGTGGAAATCACAGCCACACGTTTTTCTGGGCTTTGAGGACCCCATATGCTTCACAGCATAGTCAGTGAAAACACTGATACTCATATCCAGAAAATACGATGCGAAAGATTGAGTACGCATCCCTCTGATATAGAGGTGTATTCCATTACTCCCAATAAATGTGCTAAATTGCTGAACTGGGAGGTCTGCCAGTTCCCAGATAGCTTGGACGTATACGATGCTCCCTGGGCCACAAATTTCTCCTGCCTCTGTTACACTTGTCTCCCACAGTACAGCTATGGCATGATAGAGATTAAAATAAGCATAGTTCCTTTACTGTGTGTTGATGAGCCACTGACACGCAGGAAACAAATGGTGGTTAGACTGAATCCATGAGCTAGACAATCTTTCTCTTGGTAACTGACTTCTCATTTTATTTCTTAATAATAATCCATATACCCAGCCATTTTTTATTATTATTACTAACCATGATCACTCTATCCTTGAATCTAATTTTTACACTTAATGTGGCTCTGGAGAAAAAGCCTTTTCTGCCAGGCAGCCCAAGCCTCCTTGCCTTTAATTCATCATGCAGCACTGCACTTCAAGTTCAAACTTGGGGCTGAATTTCCAAGTATTGTTCTGTTTCCACACTCAGAGCAGGCAGTTAAGGCTGGGTTTGCACAGCGGGCACCCTGTTGCTGCCGGGGCTTGTGAAATGTAATCAGGGAGTAATGTTGTGTGTCGGCACTGTGAGGTCCCCAGAGCCAGGTGCTACATAAATACAAGGTATCAGAATATTTTGACCCGTGGTGGTGGATGGTGCTTTGATACATACTCATCACACTGCTTTGCGACAGGCCTTTGCAAAACACCACAAGACAATCAGCAGCTGGGCTTATCTCGCTGTGTAAACCTCGGGGGGGAGGCAGGCTGTGTAAACCTCGGGGGTGGGGGGGCAGTCATAGCGTACTGCAAGCTGACTTCCAGAGAAGCCATGATCATCTCCATCTCTTATTAATTTCCTTTTCACAACCGAAAATATGCAACCCCCAATGCTGCTCCGCATTAAACAGATCCTGATATGCTTCAAATGATCCATAAACTCTCTTCCGTGCTTTTTCTGAGTAAATGAACATTTAGGGAGAAGAAACAATTGTAGTCATATTCTTCCAGAGATTAGGTCTTATTGGTTCAAAAGATGATTCTTGGTTGTGTTCACTTTAAATATTGAGGCATTCAGAGCTCTCCCTAAGAACAGAATTTGTAACGCAGAAGCATCTGAGCGACCTAGCCAAGGATTATATTCCTCACCTACATAATAGCTAGGTGATAGGGATCTAGAGGCAACTCCAGTCAATATTGAATCTGTAATAACAGAAACACCATAACAGTATCTGCTATAAATGAAATTTCAGATGATAGTGGTACACACCCAAGTTATTTTTATTTATTCATCTTAAAGCCATGTGAATTTTTAAAGGGCAAAACTCCTGGCTTGTTCATGTTTGCAAAAAAAAAAAAAAAATGTACTAGACTAGGCTTTTACTACGTGTGGACTAATAGCAACACAAACTGCTCTGGAGCCCATCACTGTCTTCATCAAATACCTTGGCAAGGAAGAAAGAAAGAGTAAGTGAATGCTTTGGCCAGCATTTCATAATAACCCAAAACAGAGCCAGCTTTGGGATCGGCATTACAATCAATCTTTCAGACTGCAGAAAGGGTAAGAATGGGATCTATGGCAAGACCTGTACCACACTCCTCACGCACTATTTCTGCATCTCACACACACAAGTACACACGCACAGACTTTTAAACACAAGCACCTATTCCATCTGGAGATTGCAAGTCTTATCTTAAACCAGAACTTCAGGGAAAATGAGTTACACAGTCAGTGGATAGTAGAGTTATCAGCTACTCTAATTCAAAGGTAAATGTGAACATGTGAACCCAGAGAATTATCACCCAATATCAATAACTGGATAGTCCGTTTTTCAAGAAGAGATGGGAATATGAGCATGAGTAGAGATGGAGAACCTCCAGGGAGGCATTTTGGTAGCATGCCAGGAGGTTTAGCAATGGTGGGTACGTTATTTTCCCTTGGGACCCTAGTAATTCCCATATAAATGTGCCCTTCCCAAAGTCCCCTCAATTTAAAATGTTAGCTCCCACTAGACAGCAAAGCTTTGAGGCGAAAATCTAACTATCTACACCTTCTTTTAAATGAATGAATTTTCATAATATATGATTCCAAGAGCAGATGCAACATGACTGAATAGCTGCATTTCCCAGAATGTTGTCCTGACAACAAGTTCAACGTTCCTTCTTTAATCAGAAACCTGACCACCAGATAAATGTGTTAGCTTTCAACATGACCCTTCATTGATTAAATTTTGCCCAACTTAGAAAATTAAATGGAAAGAAAAGGGAAAATAAGATTGGTTTTACTTTGTTTTCAGCTGCAGTGTCTTATTTGTCAAATTACTTCAAATAAAAATATACATGTATAACGTTTAGACTTTATCTGAAATACAGAAAGTTTATTTGTAGTCAAAATGGATTTGAGTTCCTGGGTTCCCAATGGCTTACATTCATTAGATTGGTAATTGTTACTTGCTGTGTGGTTGATCAGATAATTATTGCTAAGTAAGACAACGCGGGTGAAAAAGAACCGATTGCGTACTTAACCAATGACAGTTTAAATCATTAACTGTAGGAGTTACATTCATGTGCACATTAGGTTTTATGAAAGCTGTGTGTATCTTGGGGTGGCTAATGGAAGAAAAAGGTACACCCTTCTGTTAAAATAGAACCATAGAAATAGCCCTCAGTTTTAAAGAATCAAGAACTGAGCCATATAAAGATTAAGTGACTTTTTTCAGAATCACGTCACTAGTTAATAACCCAGGCAGGACTAGAATGTCCTCTCAATAAATATTCTTGGAATGAATGAATGAAACGCAATGCCTTTCAAATAAACTCTTGCGCCACCACTGCAGATTTACATCTTAGTCTCCCAAATAATAGGCAGAAATTACCTCCTATACCAAATAATCAATACGTATATGATGACAGATTGATAGGACAGATGATAAAAAGAGAGATTCAGGGAGATAGATTCCTTAATCCCTAAATTTGGGAAATTATATTATTTTTCCCATTTGGGAAAAAAATTTTGCTCTCTTTGAATATTTCCAGGTGATCTGGAACAAATACTCTGCGTAGGAATAACACGAGTAGTATTTAACCATATGTCTATGTAAAATGTTTCTAATTATCCAATCCTGTTTTCCCAGTGACAATGAGTTTCAAACAAAAAATTCCATGTGGATCTCCTTGCTTTCTTACAGAAACTCCAGAGGCCGCTATTCCCATGGTCCCTTTAGGGAAGAAAATTATCATCAAGGAAAGAGAGTTAGTAGGCTCAGATAAGAGACCCAGACTCTTAACATATTCAGATCACTTTATGATGAAACAATACAAATAAAGACCATTGACGCAGGGCTTTTCAACCCTTCCTTTCACTTACCTTCCTTTTTCCCTTCTTCCTTCTTTCCGTTCGTTTTTTAAGCAGCAAATCACATTTTAAAAGCACACTGAAACTGGAGCTATCCACTGAATCAGTGGCATTCCATATCATTAGGAGAGGCCAGATACTGACGGGTTTCAAAGAAGGCAATTCTTACATTTAGGGTTTTGAAATTCATGGCAGAGTTAATAGCTTAAAAGGCAAAGTTTTTCTATTTCAAGAGGAAGGATTTTGAAAGAAGAAAGCATTTATTGAAATGGCAGTTTTGAAAAAAATAAGAGCATTAATTTTATACTACATACAATGAGGTTAAAAAAAAAAATGCCAGATTACATAGGAGCCATTTTCCACTCTTACAAGGAGATAAATTTCAACCAGGCTCGGAGCAGGAAAGGATAGTGGAGGGGATAACAGTAGATGGCTGCTGGTGGAGGTCCCTGCAAAGGAAATCTAGATAGGATTGGGGGGTCTGAGAGCTGGAGAAAAATGTACGCCACTTCTCAGAGCCCCATGAGGGGTGCCAGGGAGCCTTACAGAGAAGTCCCCCTCTCCATCATGGGACCAGAACCATGAGTAGAAACAGTGGCAGATCAGGTATAGGCAGAGAGGATCCGAGAGAGCCCTGCCCGGAGACTCCACAGCCCCGAGGGTAAGGGAACAAATCTGAAAATTTCCAGTGACTCCCCCAAATGGGAAGACAAATGGCTGAGGGAATGAACCAGACACAGCTCTGATTAGAGCATGCTGTTGTGCATGCTGTGAGGCCCTTGAGCTGGTGGTTATGGCAGGTCAGGGACAAGAGCAGCAAGAGAAACTGATGATTCAAGCTGAAAACTTTTGTCCACACAGAAACCTGCACATGGATGTTCATAGAAGCTTTCTTCTTAACCGCCAAAACTTGGAAGCAACCAATATGTCCTTCAGTAAGTGAATAGATAAACTGTGGTATACTTAGAGAATGGAATATTATTCACAACTAAAAAGAAATGAGCTCAAGCTATGAAATGACATGGGGGAAGCTTAGATCCATATTACTTAGTGAAAGAAGCCAATCTTAGAAGGCTACATACTATATGATTTTAACTCTCTGACATCCTGGAAAAGGAAAAACTATGGAGACAGCAAAAAGACCAATGGTTTCCAAGAGTTAAGGAGGAAGAGGGATGAACAGGTGAACACAGCATTTTGGGGGGCATCGAAAACACTTCATATGACACCGTAATGATGGATATGTGTCATTTTGTGTTTGTCCAAACCCACAGAATGTACAACACCAAGAGTGAGCCCTAAGATAAACTACGGACTTTGGGTGACTATGATGTGTCAGTGTAGGCTCATCAGTTGCAACAAATACCCACTATGCTGGGAGATGTTGATAATTGAGGCTGTACATGTGTGAGGGCAGGGGGGTACATGGGAAATCTCTATACCTTCCCTTCAATTTTGCTGTGAACCTAAACTGCTCTAAACAAATGGAATCTTAAAGAAAACAAAAGCAAAACAAAACCCTGACGGCAGAAGACTAGCAGAGAGGGCTGCCTGACTGCAGAGAAGAGTGTGACATCAAAGGTGGTAGTGGACTAGACCTGCATGCACTTCTTCCAATGCCAGGATGATTTTTAAGCCCCAGAGACAGATTCAGAGCTAAAGAGAAAGAGAGAAAGGAGCAGAACCTTGAAATACCTTTGTGTGAACTCTGAGTCGACTGAGAACCACAGTGGGGGGATTAAGATATAATTTAAGCTCAATTATAGAACATAAGGTTCCAGTTTGCACATTTGTTCACTGCCTGTCAAATTCATGCCTGCTGTACCCAGCAAATAGATGTAAATGTGCTTTGGCTTTAGTGGGTTAGGGGCCCAGAGCCCCACCAGCTCAGGCTCCTACACATCTCCCACAGGAGGGTTTCTCCACCTGAGTGTTTTTAGCAATTGGGGGCCACATAATTCTTTGTTGTGGGAGCTACCTCATGCATTGTAGGATTTTTAGCAGCATCTGTGGCCTCTACCCACTAGATGCCAAAAGCAAACACATTCCCCAAGATATCATCAAAATGTCCTCTGGGAGAGAAGGGAAGGGTGAGGAACTGCCCCCGGTTGACAACCACTGTTCTAGAATATCCCCTAGGCAACCTTGAGAAAGGAATCACAGAACTCCATGAAACACAGTTTACAAACAACAGATGTAGCCAATTTCTCATTCACAAATGTGGAGTTGAAGCCAAGGTAGGTAAATTGACTTTCATTCTGCCTCACTATAAATTGAGAGAGCCAGGATTATAACCCAGATTTCCTGACACTAAATTCTGTGCTTTATCTTCCTGGAATTTGAAATCTGAGAAAGCTAGCAAAAAAAAAAAAAAAAAAAAAAAAAAACCTGGCACATAAGTAGCAACTTCTAATTATGTACTGAATGAATGAATGGCTTAGCCATTTGGGTCATGCCATGTCATTGGACATTTTAGAACCAAAGAAGAACAATGACCCAAGCCTTCCAGCAAGTGGCAAAGACACTTCTAGGGGTCACACTATTCTTTTCAGTGCCAATTCTAACTCATCTGTACATCTATGAGTCCAAAGTAAATGTGGAAACATATTACTGGCCAATTTTTGACTCAATGCTGATAGTCATGCCATATTTAAAGATTTTGAAGATGTGAACATGGAATGACATTATCTATTTCCCAGGGCTCATGGACAATGGGGGAGTTGTTGAAGCAGAAACGTGTACTACAAAACTCCTCTAATGAGCATTATCTGAACTACATACCTTGAACCTTACCCACTGCGCCTATGTACTATCCCTTAGTTATTTCCAGTGTGTTGTCATGTTTCCCCTACAAAATTGCAGATGGCTCTAAAACCGATCATAGTATTTTTCTCTTTCTTTTATGTTTTCTATTATCTTTATCTAGCACAGTACTGGGCACAAAATAGCAGATGCTCAGATTTGAACACTGCTCACCATAATTCTATAGTAATCTCTTTGATTTGTTCAGAAACTGGGCACGTCCTGAGGGCCAGTCTGTCTGCCACAGATAGGCCAAAAGCTGTGATTCTATTTTCTGTCCTTATTTATTAATGTGTAGTTGGATGGCACACTATCTGATATCAGAAGCCAGTGGCAACTTTCCAATCTGTGTCTCTAATAGAGATAAATGTGGAGCAGAGGTGGCAAACTGGCTGACAGCCCACCAAAGGCAGCCCTAGGATAAGTTCTGTTTGGCCATTTATTAAAGGCTACAGAGGTAGACACGGGGTATGCCTGGGCAGTATGAGCAATGTGGCACCAAACCCACCTCACCAGTTACTTAGCTTCTCTGTTTTCTTACATAAAATCAAGTATAAATTATTTAAAATGTTCAACTCTTACAAATGAAGATAGTCATAGAGCTATTCATCAATCAAAATATAAAAAATTAATGTTTTAGTATTAAATGACATTATTAAATGATATGAAAAGCCTTTATTCTTCCTGTCTCTGTTAACTCCACCTCAGGTCGTCAGTGTCTCAGTAGACACATTTCACTATACAAAACACCTGAAAATAACCCCCCGGCCTCACCCACTCCCCGTGCCCCACAGCTCTTCCGAAAGGCAGAAAATGATATGATTTTCTTATGGGTTTTTAGAAGAAGGTCATGTGTACCCAGGGACAAAACTGTAACCATTAAAAAAAATTATTAAAATATAAGTATTCCCAGCCTTCTCTCCTGCAAAAGAGAATTCTGGCTTTGCCCATTTGGCTCATTCTGTTCCTCTAAACAACAGAGCAAGGATGGTTCCTGGGATTTAGTGTTGGGGAACTCTGGCAATGCTTAAGGGGTGGAACTAGAAAAAAAATCAAGGGAAAGAGGGTTTGCACCAAAACAAGATATAGTCCTGATTTATATATATTACATAATTTATATATATCCTATATATATGTGTGTTTGTGTGTATATCTATATATATTTAAAGGATTGAATGTAACAGAACAGAAAGAGGCAGTGGGTAGGAGAAGAAAAGAAAATCTGGTGGCTCCTGTGTGCTGGCTGTGCTGAGGGTATCAGTTGGCTGGGAAAGGAGACTTAATGAGGAGTTTGGGGCTAACATCAGCCCTTAGCATAGAGGCTAGTAGAATGACAAAGACTGAGCAAGATTTTCACTGCATCCACGCGTGTTTTAACTTATATCTCCTACTCTTTCCATTTCTCGTCTCATGTCTTCTGAGAAGACTAAATTTGGAACTGTCTTCAAATGCAGTTTTCCTTCAGACTATTTGTCTTTAAATCAACACCTAGGAAATATCTCCATGTAAGACCTTCCATGGAACGTCACAGAAAATGCCACACGTACAAGCGCAATGGGGAGGAATTACGTTTGAATTGTAGAAATGTCTAGGAGTACAGATTTAATCAAATTTCAAAGAAAGTGGCATTGTGAACTGTAGAGGATGACTCTGTTGGAAAGGACTTACCAATCACTGCACTCAAGTTGCTGACACAGCACAGCAGGAACTCTTGGAATCTGGAGAACAATGGAGGACTGACCTGGCTCCAACCAAAACCCTGGAGGAAAACGGCAGAGAACTCCCTGTGCCTTCCAGTTCCATGCGTGCATTGAGAGGAGGCGGCGACGGCAGCAACTCTATTAGCAGATACAGCTAGTGTAGCTCTGTGGGCTAGAGCCCAGCTGCTCTCTCCCTTCTCAAAATTAATTTGCCAAAACATCCAAGAGTCATCTTTGTACTAAATGATGCATGATTAAAAAAACACACACTGGCTATGCCTGTCCTTGCCACATTCATTACCATGATTTGCTAAACATTTATGAGCCCGCCACTATTCTGGGTGGCAACCGCTCAGTAAAAGCAGAAAGGACCCTGGAAATGCACTATGCTGTTCCTTCTGGAAGGCAGAGCTTCAGATTTATTTGTTGCTATTTTCAAGCAAAATATTTCAAAGCAATCTAAAGGCTTGGGAGAGCAGGCTTTCCTAATAACCCTATCAATCCTAAACCCCATAGTATGCCATGGTCTCAAGTGATTTTAAAAAAAAATAGTAACACAGAAAAGTAGCAGCTAAATATCAGGAAATACAAAAACAAACAAACAAACAAAAACCCTGAACAGTAGGGAAGGGGGGGGAGTGGAGAGAGAGAGAAGACTATGTAGGGGATTTAGTCACAGTTTATAAAACATTGATGACTTTTGGCTACTGTGCTTTACTCCTGCAAATGGGAGAAATTCATGCATAACCTATAGAGTAGGATGTCTTTAGAGTGAATGAAAGCAGCTGAATAATACAGTTTCATTCGACTTTGAGATTCCTTTCATCTTACATAACTACCAGGAGAAGCACTGCTGCTCATATCCCTTCAGCTGATTAAGGGGTGAAACGAGACTTGTTCAGGCCCCATGTGTTCCTCAGAGATCCTCAAGCGAGGGACTCACCACACTTCCTCTGTCCCCAGAAGGCTCAAGTCTGCGGAGGGACAGATACTGCCCAAGCAATTCCTCCTGACATAGGCATCTCGGGCTCCAATTTCCAGCAATCCCGAGATGCCCTTGTTTCCTCGCCTACACCCTTGTCTACTTTTTAAAAGTAGCTAGCTTTTACTCAGGGGGCCATGAAAGTCTCCACTGTAATTAGAAAGTACAACAGCAAAGTTAGCTCTACCTCTAGCTAGTCAGAGGCTGTGTTAGTCAAAGATCTTTGTTCCTCTCCTTATAGATCATCAAATTCCATTAAAAAAAATGCAAAGAAGAAAAACCCTACAAGGCAGAACAAGAACTATGCTGAAGAAAAGTCAATAAAACAATTTGCTCTTCAAGGGACCGGCAGAGGTAATTTCCACTTTGATCTTCCATACCTGCTTCCTGGTTTGTACCTGATTTATTCAACTTTTCCACATTCAATTTTTTGATTAAAGCCTGTTTTGTGTTGGTTGAGGGCAAAAGCCTTTAATTATCCTCATGAAGAATGCCTTCACTGGATTCCAAAACAGAAGGGACACCTAAGCCCTGGGACAAGGAGCGGATAAAGGTGTCCGCATTCATAGGGATGACATGGAATTTCTTGTCAACCACTTGAACCTGTGAGGCAGGGAGTACATTAGAAGTCAAAATGAAAATAGCACAGAAGCCAAATGTATGGCTTTAGGTTAAGTTATTCAGAGTCCTGAGGATTTTCCTTGCCAGTCAGCTCCAGATTTGCAGGCTTTTGCAATTTTCAAAAAAGGAAACTGAGGCCCACACAAATTAACTCACCCGAGATTGTGCAATTTACCCACGCTTACCTGCGGAGTGCAAGAGCCAGCATTGCCTCCTAACTCCCAGCCACAGCCATTCATTCATTCACCATGAGACGGCAGTAAAGAGCTCTCTTTGAAAGCACTGCATGCTGAGGCAGTGGGCAAAATGCCAAAACATCAGGATGATGTGGTCAAGTGATTTAAAAATGAAATCAATCATCTGTATGTTTAAGTGGCATAATGCCAAATAGCTAACTAACTAAATGTTTAAATGTTTAAAGCTTGGCCACTGCCTAAGTCTTCGTAAACTCCTAGGGTAGCTTTATATGAATTGCAGTTTCCTTGTATTAAATGGCGCTCCTCTTGTCTTTTGGGGAATTCTTCTTTCTCAATAGTTCAAAAGGCTCCGTGCCTCCCAAAAGTGAAAAATGGACTTCCTTTTTCATGATCACTAATATGACTAATTATGGCTGAATCCAGAAAAACACAATTACATATCTGAGGATTGCTTGAGGAAGCAGGACACTGCTGACTTGCAGTGTCATATTCTACATCAGTGATGACCTCTATTATCCTAAATACATGTACACAGTAAAATGCATGTCTTGCATACATGGCTGCAATAGAGTGTGGCATATAACGGAGGTTGGTGTTCAGAGAAGTGATGAGAGAAACCCCCAGAGGCTCCTGGGGGTAGAAGGCGGTCACAAAGAGGGCCAGAATGGACCCTAAGCAGCAGAGAAAAAGTATCTAGGAGAAAGTGAGAAAGATGATGGCGATCACGAACAGAAAGAAGCAAGTCATCTACCACTGAAAACCCCAGTGGGGTAGCAATGTATATCTACCTACCATCAGCAAAACTGATTGACTTCAGAGATTTGGGAAATCAAACCCAAGTATCAGGACGGCATGCCTTTTGTTGGGGGAGGTAGAGTAGGAAGGGCCCTCTTTTATTCAGCCACTAGAGACTAGATGTATCCAGCAGAAGTTCTAGAATTTGGCAGAATATAGGAAGGAAGCTTAGCCAGCTTAATTAATATGGCTTTATGCTCATTAACCTTAAGTCTATGTTACGAGTGCTTTTCAGATATTCCCACGAGGGTTGGCAGAGGAGAGGAAAATGCTGAGGCATCAGTATTCGTGAGCTAATTATCTGGGGGAATCTGCAGAGGCATCGGCTGACTCTGATGACACTCATCCCTCTCTAGGTGTTCTGTCTTTAGACAATTCAGCTATGCATCAAATCAACCAAGGTTTACTGAGAACCTACTTTGTCCCAGGACTCTCAAGATGCTGAGATTAAAATGCTGAAACATTATCAAGTTAAAACATGATTATGATCACTGTCAGCTGTTTCAACAATCCCTAAGCCCAAAGTCAGGACAAGCTCCAGGTTGAAGGATACCCTCTGGTTTCTGGCCCTTGTTTGCTTACAGAATGAAGTTTCAACCCTTTCAGTAAATGGAATCTCACTGAAGCTTCTCCCCCAGCTTTTGGGGGTAGGGAGTCTTAGTGTTTTTGTGCAGTAAAATATACCATGAACTTGTAAGACAAAAGAAATACTATAAAAATATATGTGCGGGTTACGACGGATAAATATTAACCTCAATTCGAGTGAGCCCTCACAAATCAGTTAAAAAAAAAAAAAAGTAAACCCCAAGTGCAGTCTTTCTGAGTTGAACATTTTTCTACTTTTGGAATTCTTACATTAGTTCCCTGTGTAAGGACAAATAAAAAATTCAAAATAAGAGGCTTAATTCTCCCTGTTGAAAATAAGGGCAGAGAGTTCCCTCTCTTCCTTCTTCTTGGACCATTCACTTTAGACAACTTGTAAGCACTTTCTCCTCTCTGTGCAATGTATATAAAACCTTTTGAAAACTAAATGGGCCCAAGGGGCACCTGGGTGGCTCAGTCGGTTGTCTGCTTTCAGCTCAGGTCATGATCTCCGGGCCTGGGATCCAGCCCCGCGTCAGGTGCGTCTTGATAACCTAAAAATGTCTTTCTCAAACACCTGAGAGCTACCTCTTTGAAATATAAACATCAAAGGAGACAGCACCCCTATCTCCTAGTTTTTATGGGAGGGTAGGAGCCTAATTTTGGTGGGCACTTTGCTCCACGTTGCAAAATCACCACCCCATGTCATAAAGGTATAAAAATTTTTTCTTCTGGATAAAGCCGATAGGCTAACACAGATGGTCACCCCAATTACCACATACAGTTTGGACAAATATGTGTGACAAATGGTGCTGTCAAGCCCTGTTACTTGAGGATTAGTTATTATCTTGAAAACACGTATGAATGGGTTGTGTCCACTTGGCTACCGAAAGGGTGAGATTTCTTTCTGTCTTTACAGTCTCCTAGGGGATTGCCTGTGGTGCATGTCCCATTCTGGTCTAATATTTATTCAATAATTAAACTATTTTCTGCCTCTACTACTTTGCGGGAAGGTTTTCTAGGTTGGAAGAAGATTTTGTTTTTTAATTATATTTCCCTCATACCTGTAATTGTTTTTTGTTCATTTTCTCCACTAGAACATAAACTCTGTAAACCCATCTGCTTTTCCCCATTGCATTTCTCCAATCTTTGGCAAAATCAAGGTACTCAATAAATTTTAAGGGATGGACGTGATGACTGTTCTGAGAGGAGAAGCTTGAGATGGTGGGTTTCAGAGGAAAACTGTGACTTTCTAACATAGCGGGGCTTGTCCAAAAACAGTGCCAAGTGAAATGGAGCTGTGAAGAGGCTGCTGGTCTGCAGGCTTCTCTCATACTTCCTCCGCTCTCCTGCCTGACTTCTCAACAAGGAGTAAAATCCCCATAACAAGGGTTAGTCCCACTTGGCACAACACACGTGTTAATTCTTCTCTGGGACTGCTGAGGGAGATGAAATCCATTCTCCAAAGAGAAGAGTTAAACCGGTCATAACAGGATCTAGCAAAGTAGGCAGTCTAGTCACCTCTGTGTATCTGGGAATTACGTGAGGATACCACCTCTCTGTAAAGTAATCGTGATAATAACCCCTAACACTGATAAATTTATTCACGACTTGCAGTTGGTTTGATAGCCCTTATCTCATTGATCCTGGAATCACTTCTGTGAGGTAAGGAGGCCAAGTATGATTATCCCACACCAGAGACACAGAAACCAAGGCTCACAGGACTTAGCACTTGCTCAATATTTGGCATGTAGGCAGAGAAAAAAAAAAAAAACCCTGATGCTAAGACTCTGACCTTTTGATTTTTATTCTAGCGCCACTTCATTTATTCACGTTATCTCCTAACCCTAAACAAAAGAGCAAGGGATAGCCACAAAGCCTTTCTTAAAAAGACCCTGGTGCCCACAGCCTCTATCCTATCCTGACTTGCAGAGCCTCCTGTACCATGTCCCCAAGTGTACTACACTGGGGCTTCACTTACATGACCTAACATGAAGAGGACAGGAATTTGCCACATGGGATTCCTGGTACCTCCTCTCATTTGGCTGCCCCTGCCCTGCAGTTGAACCCCATCGCTGGTGGAGCATCATAAGCACGGAGCATATCGTCCTCCCAGTGTCTAGGGTTCCTGGTTAGAGAAGATGGGGATAACTATAAAAACAGCAGCTCTTTAAAGATACAGAGAGGTGGGATCTAAAGACCATGGAAAACAGGAGAGCTGATTTCAATACTTTTACAAGGAGATGAGAGGTTAGCTGGAAAAACAGGAAGGTATTTGTATTCATTCAATCAACAGTCAGTGCACACTGTGTGCCGGGTATAGGCTGGGCAACCATGAAGAGGATGTGGCCCCTACCTGTGGCACTTCACAACTCAGCGTGCTAGACAGAGGAGCAAATGAATCATGAATATCATTCCATTTTATAAGTGCTTCAGCCCAGCAGCAACTATTAATCATCGTCCAACTCGCAGTAGAATATTCATCCAAACAGAAATTCAAAGTTTCACAAAATTTCAGAATCAAATAATACATCTGCCCAATGTAAACACTTCTGAAAGTGAGGAAGATAAATAAATGAAGCAATTATTTATTCTGGATTTAATGGAGGGGCCTAAAAAGTATTGAGAGTTAAATCCTTTAAAGCTACCAAGTTCTTAATAGAAGCCAGGCTCCAGTCTGGGCTGTGGACATAAAAACTGAATAAGACAAAAGGACCCACAGTAAAATGAAAGTAGATGTGTAAACTCTCTATTACAGAGGGTGTGATAAGTGTTATGACAGAGCAAACCGTATAATGATATAAGAACAGAGAGGAGACATTTAAATAGGGAAGTCAAGAAGGACTGCCAAGATATATGACCCTTAAACTGAGCTTAAGAGAGTGAGAAGTTTACTAGTTGTTATGGACCGAATGTTGTCTCCGCCCCCCCCCCAATTCCTATGTTGAAGCCCTAACCCTCATTGTGATGGTATTAGGAGGGGAGAGGTAATTAGGTTTAGATGTGGTCATGAGGGTAGAGTCCCTATAATGGGGGGGATCAGTGTCCTGAGAAGAAGAGCAAGAGACCAGAGCTTAACTTATGCTCTCTCGCTCTCTTCCCCTCTCCAAGTGCACACAGAGAAGAGGTCATGTGAGCACACAGGGAGATGGCAGCTGTCTGCAAGCCAGGAAGAGAGTGCTCATCAAGAACTGAATCTGTCAGCACCTTGATCTTGGACTTCTCAACCTCCAGAACTGTGAGAAATAAATGTCTGTTGTTTAAGCCACCCAGTCTATGGTATTTGGTTATGGCAGCCTGAGCTGGCTAATATACTAGGTTAAAATGAAAAAAAAAAAAAAAGAAAAGAAAACCATTTTAGAAAGAAAAAAATAAGTGAAGAAATCACAGATGCTCAAGATAGCATGCCAGGTTTAAGAACTAAAAGAAGGTTGGCATGATTAAAGGGTGGGCATACATGTGGCTTAGTGAAAGAAGATGATGCTTCAGAAACAGGAAGCCCAGGAAAGCCATATATGCTAAAGTGGGTACTTGAACTTCACGCAGAAAGCTACTGAAGGATTTTGAACAAAATAGGACTTGTTCAGAATTGCTACTTAGCCTACTCTAGAGGAGGGCTAACAGGATGGATTAAAAGAGACAGGTCTGAAGACAAGGAGTGGGAAATGTGGTGGACACAAGTTCTTTCTTTAGGGACAACCCTTCCCCTAATTTACAAGCCTGGTCAGGAGACATCGTTCAAGTGGGCTGATGGGTCCTCCCTTACCTAGCCGAGGGATGGGCAAGTGACTTCATTCTTGGCCAGTCAGAATACTCATTCACCACAATTTAGGACAGGGCTCAACATACAAGATATGCTTAAAATTTTACTGAATAATTAAAAACAGCATTATAGAAGTGATCAAGTGATCCAGAGAGTTCCTGTAATTCTTGCGGTGTAAGGCTTATAGTTTATGGCAACTGTAATAGGAAAAGATAAGGAAGCAAATGTTATCATTCAGTCTTCAAGTTAACATTATTAAGTGCACTCTGCATGCCAAGTGTAAAATGAGGTTCTGGAATAGGGTTGGTAGAAATACAAATATAAGTAAAACACAGTTCTTGTCCTTAAATATCATATTTTTAAAAAGGGAAACCTTTATTACTCGAGATCAAAAATTTTTAAAAATGCGTAATTATACAAATAAAGGAATATGGTCATCCAGAGAAATTTGCTAACTAGTAGTTCTTGCTGCAAGAATCAGGAAAGGCTGTGAAGAGAGAGTTTTTGAGTTGACCCTGGAGCAGATAAAACTTGGACAGATGGAGATAGGGACAAAATTAGTATTCAACTGAATCAAGGAGGATTAGGGTCATTAACTTGAATCCCAAAATGGCAGAAGAGAAAGAATTGCACAAAGCATTAAAATTACTAAGGAAAAGGAAACAAGCAGAGGCAGTGAGAGATGACAGTGTCATCATTTGAAGCATTCAAAGTGTAAGGATCATCTATGGTTCAGAAATGGTTCTGGAAAGCAAGGAGGTTCATATATGGGAGAAGGGAGGCAGAGTTTCTACTAAGAGAAGGAAAGGAGCAGGTGGGTATGAGACAAAGCACTGCCTCTCCACAGCAGGAGGAGGATGCAGGAGAAAAGAAACGGAGGAGCCTGTGTGCCGGCCCCGTATCAGATCCGTGTGAGCCTCAGACTGGGGATGGCAAGAATGAGCAAATTGTTGGCAGAATGAGAATGAGGTCAGCAGAGTCCTGCTGAGTGGAGCAAAGACACCTCTCCAATTGAGAGTCTCACTTCAGAAATACAGTCATCCATCTTCTCATTAACGCTCGGCCCTCCATCACTCTGGTTGCTCTGTTCACCATCCCTCTTCGCACTAGAAAGCAATCATATACGCAGTGGGGTAGGAGTAAGACTTTCTGCTGCTTTTCTTTTGCCCTGATTTTTAGCTTTAATGTCCTAGAATCAAATGGAAGCAAAGTTTACTGCCGGGCTGTAATTGTTGATGGGAGAAGGTCCTTGGCATAGTGAGCTTCCGCAGTCAGCATTTGTCTTTTCCTGGTTTCCCCAGCTCCTGACTTCCCCTCGAGCCCCCACACCCTTACCAACCTCATCATTCCCAGACTGAGCCATTTCCATCTCCCATGAAGCACAGCTCCTGGCATTCGTTCTAAAACTCCCCACTTAAAAATCCCACCTGGCCAGTATTTTGTAACACGGATGAACACCTGCAGATTAGAAGAAATGAGAAACCGAGGGAAAGAAAGTAACATTATGGTGCTCCTGCTAAGCACATCAATACACATTCCACTTCTCACAAAAACTCCCGGAGCTAGATATTGCTGTGTCTTTTCTATCTGAATATTACTAAATGCTGAGGCAGGAATTCCAGAATGAAATCCTGAATGGGAAAAGAAATGGGCAGTATGAAGTCAAATCCAATCCAGTTTAGGAAAGTGAAGTGAAAAGGGGGAGAAACCTATACAGCTTCCCTCACTCTTGGGAACTGGTGTGCGGTGTCTAAGGCATGGATCTGAAGACGAAACCTCATGAAGGTGTGTGGGGGAGAATGATCAGGTTATTCCAAGCCACAGAGCCTCTAAGAGTCTCTGATGGTGTTTTTTTTCCAAAGGGCCTAAGGACAGGCAGTTGTGTTGGTAACAGAAGGGGTAACCAAAGAGGCACCAATCAAGGATCCAGCCTGAGGGCGGGCCTGAAGGAAGCCAATGTATAAAATGCTGAGGGGTGGAGTAGGAGAGAAGGCACTTTGGTACTGCTGTTTTCTGGGTCACTCCTGGCTGGACACTTGAGATAGATACCCTTACTCTCTTAGAAGACACACCCAAATGACTCATTGGATGCCAACAGCAGGAAATGTGCTCTTGTTATTACCATAGTGTTATCATATCGAATTCTAAATGAGGAGTTAGGTCATCGTAGCTTGCTGAAAGGTGATGTCATATGATCACTTTTGTAATTATCAAAGGAGACAGTTGAGTGAATCTAGTTTTCTTTAAAAGACATACTTATGAATTCACTAGTGCTCCATCAACAGTCCCACCAAAATATTTATAAATTTACCTATAATTGTTTTTGCTCTCAGAATTGATTTGTTAGCCTTTTTCTTCTAAGTTCTTTTAGAGTATTCTGTGGGTTTTTTTAAAGTTTTGATAAATTTCCTCATAACTGTGCCAAAAAACCCTAATTTGGGAATTATTCCCAATAATCTCTAATGATTATGGGATATTGGTCAACAGGGAAGGATGAAAAGTTTTTATCTATTTCCCTCACATAAACGAGAACAGAAACAAAGAGGAGCAGTTCAAGCCAAGCAATTGCCCAGGGAGCCAATCCAATTTCTTTTATAATTTTTAATTACACAAGTAATTCAAGAAATATTCTCCTCATAAAAATTTCAATAATACAAAGCAAAAGTCCCCAGTTACCACAATACTTGATCCTACTCTCCTCTTTGGAGGAATCCATTATTATTAGTTTGGTGTTTACCTTCCAGAACTTTTTTTATGCATTTATACATGTATTAGGCAATGTATTATTTAATATACATACTATCACATGCTTTCTTCACTTATGTCTTTGAAATAAAATTCAGTCAAAACATAGTAATCTACCCCCTTCTTTTTAACTGTTATGTATCTTTCTAATTAGGGTAACAGTAGCTACTTTAACAAATAAATCCCAAAATATCAGTGGCTTAGTACAGTAAAAGTTTGTGTCTTATTCACCTACCAGCCCATTGAAAGTACTGCAGGCTAACAGGTAGCTTTCCTCCATTCAGGAAACAAGCTCCTTCCATCTGGTGGCTGGACATCTCTGAGGGTCTTACTATTAACTGCATCCAGTCAGGAGAAGAGCCCAGAGAAGGTACATCTACTTTTGAAAAGATGTAACCTAGACGTGATGCACATGACTCCCACTATTATTACACTAATAACTTCAAGGGGGGTCTGGAAATTGCTAATTTACCTATTCTGCCATTGATGCGTTGTTTCTACGTTTTGTTCTTCTGATTAATGGTCCAATGAATGTCTTTTAGCCTGTCTTTGTACGTACAGGGTGCAAAGTGAGGTATGTAAGTGATGGCTCAAAGAACATGCACTTTTCTTATCTTAATGGAGATCGACAGATTGCTCTCCAGAAAAGACTATACCAATGCCTACTCTACCAACAATGTATCGCATTCCTAGACGCCACTAACACTGGCTGCTATCAATCATCTACATGTCACCAATATGATAAATAAGCATGATATCTAATTGCTCTAATCACATTTCCAAGATTACATAATTACGCTGAGCATCTTCCACTATGTGTGTTAGCTATTTACATGAATGCGTCTATGAATTGATGAGCCATAACTTTTGCCAATGTTCTGTTTGGTGGGAGATGAACCGAAATGTTCAAACGGAACTACTGCAGTACAGTTCTGACTGGGGCCCTCAGATGTGGGATCGATCCCACCTACAAAATGAGCCATGAAAAGGCAAAAGCAAGGCTTTCTAAGTAGGTGGCTGAGAACCAGCTTTGGGACATTTAGATGAACATCTCCCTCTAGACCTTAAAAGAACTTGGAAAGGCCGAGAAAGAGTGGAAATAATGGAAGGGAATTTTGAGGAGAGGTAGGGGAGGTGGAGGAGCAGGAGACACATGTCTCTTGCTCAAAACAGTGAAAAGGTCTTTAACGATGCCCTCCCCTAACATGAAACTGAATCCATGTCTTAAAGGGCTTAGGGACAAAGGGGCCCCATGTCTCAATCCCTCCTGAGAAAGCTAAAGGGAGATTATGTGGTAGCCAGCCACTCAGCAGGCTGATGACAAGGAGGCCCTTCCCAGACCTTCAAGAACAAAGAATTTATTGGACAAGATTTTTCTGGACCAGAAGTGGTCCATGCGTAGCAAGGGCAGGCTTGAGGTTGTCTTAAATTTTGTTCCAGAGGCCGCTTGTAGAGGTAAAGTAATCCTAGTACGGAAAAGCTGAAAGCATGTTACTACGTGCCTTGCAGTTGAGGAAGGAATGAGAAGTAACTTACCTGAAGAATTCATTTGCCGATACCAGAGTGAAATGCGAGGACAGCATCTCTCAGTGACAGAGTGGGGGAGGTCTCCCAAAACTCCACAGATGTGCCCCACGCTGTGCCCATGTCAGTCAGCAAGAACATATATACCCACCTCCTACTTCCCACCCTTTCCCTAATCTCAACCCTGCAGGAGTCACAAGCATCCTAGTAAGTAGAAGAGGAGGAAAGCCAGGTGGAGAACAGTGGAGTTTTGGGGAAGGACTGGCCACACACTAACTCCTATGGGGGTTGACTCAGGTGTTTATGCTTTCCACATCATCTGTCTGGGTTAAAAACCTCAAGGACAGCAGCAAGGACACCGAGGGTGCATAAGCAGAGGGCTCTACCAAATATGCCAAATTCTGACACTAAACTTATCCTGCACTTCACAGTGTGCTAGATTTGGGGAAGATAAAGTGCTACTAAGGAGAGGAGACACACACGTCAGTTTGCACCCGTGACGAGGGATAGGAGAAGAACAAAGACCCCCTGACTCCTCCCAGAGAGGGAGAGGGCCATGTGCTGTGCTGACGGCTCAGGGAGGCCCGTTCTGCTCAGCCTACTTCTAGGTCCCGTGGGGGACAAAAAGAGAGAGAAAAAGCATTTATCCTGAACAACCTAAGAGATATGAATCTCCAAGAAAGTATAGTGTTGATGATCATCTGAATCAGTGGACACACAGTGCTTGCCTACATATTTTTTCAGCTTTATTTAGTGTCTTTAAATGAGTTAACACCTTAAACTTGTCCAGCATATAACAAATGCTCAACAAATGATATTATCATTGTTATTAAAAATAATAATCAGATTCCGTATAAGCAAAAACTATCTGGTAGATGATTTTGCTCACTGCTTATATAGTCACTGAGATGTGACGTCGTTTCTATTTTGTTAAACAAAAGTGGTCACTGTTGTGGTCTCCTGAGGAAAAAAAAAGTGTGTGTGTGCACGCGCATGTGCATGGGTATACAAAATATCAAATGATTCCTGAAAGAAACCAGATGAAACCATATTATCAAAACCGAACCAGTAGGGGCACCTGGGTGGCTCAGTCGTTAGGCGTCTGCCTTCGGCTTGGGTCATGATCCCAGGGTCCTGGGATCGAGCCCCGCATCGGGCTCCCTGCTCCACGGGAAGCCTGCTTCTCCCTCTCCCACTCCCCCTGCTTGTGTTCCCTCTCTTGCTGTGTGTCTGTCAAATAAATAAATAAAATCTTAAAAAAAAAAAATGAACCTGTAATTCTGCCAGGTAGACACTGTCATACTACTGTGAGAGCCAGGTGTTGATGTTAACATTATCCCTCAAAGCCACCTCTTCTTCCCTAGTAATTGTGTGTTTAAAATAGCCATGAAAGAGTGGATATAAAGGAAAGTGAGCTGGAAAGAGCTCTACTATGGGTAATGAGTAGCCAGGGCATAATAACCTTGGGCAGTGAGAAGTGATCCAAAACAGGAAGACTAGTGGTGCCAAAGGAGACCTGGGCGCAGATGACAGACAGCCTCCAGCTAATCTTGAGTTTTCAGCAACTAATAGCAGTAAAACCCAACTCTGTTTAGAGTCATCCTTCCACAGGGAGAAGGATCTGGACAGAGAGGCCTCTACTGGCTGTCTGCTCCCGTGGGGCAACTTAGAGCAGATGGGCAATGTGAGGAACAAAAAGCCTGATAGATGTGCCATCATGGATCTGTTGTGTGGATTTGCTCTTCCACTTTGTTTGCCAAAAATGGGAAGAAAAATCTCTCGGAATTCTCAAGCCTTCCTGCTAATTGAGTTCAGTTTATCTAAATGAGTAGAAATGGCACCGATGTACTGACAACTACCCATTTTAGGGAGAGCAGTAGTAATCAGCACAATCATCTCTTGACAGTTCAGAAAAATCCTAAGATGCCAAAAACTCAAGTCCTGTCTAACTAGAAAACTCATGTACAGGAAACTAAAGGTCTCCCACCTATGTCTCGGAGGTGAGTATCATGGGACAGGAAAGGGGAATGAGGCACCAGCCAACTAGTAGCTTTAAACTCTAACAGAACTCACTCACAGGCACATAGGAGGTATGTCCTTAGTATTCATGTCCCGTATGTGCCACTGGACCCATAAAGGCTGTGTTTTCTTAATATTTTATCAATGTCAGCATCAACTTGCTATTGGATAATTAACAGACGGCAGTTAATTGCTCAGTTTGCAGATGGAGAAATTGAGTATTCTTACTCAGTGAACACACAGACCATCAGAAGAGACCCTGGGTCTTCCAATCTATTAACTCAACACGTACAGAAAGAAGACTCTCTTGGCTTCTTCCTTATGAGCTAGAATAGCTTTCTGCCCAGTCAGAGGACCAGCAAAAGCAAGACTGAGGGACAGAAGGTGTGGACAACAGAAGAAATGGGCCTTGGCCAGCTCTGCATACAGAGTAGAGGCAGTCAGACAAGGTGCCTCAACAACCAATGTGTCCTTTCAAAAAGATCACCTGCACCATATTGGACAAGATGATCACGGCAGCGCTTTCACTTTATCTACCGCATGATACCCAGTGAATTTTTTTTTTTATTTAAATTCCCAGTGAATTTTTTGTGAGTGTTCAACAAATATTTTTTTCCAAGAAAGAAAGGAAAGGAGGGGAGAAGAAAGGAAGGGAAGAATGGATGGAAAGGGCAGAAGAGAGAATTAGATTGCCCGTGGAGTTACCTAGTGCCGCTCTCATTTTTTAAGTGATATAACCAACCGAGACCCAGAGACGTTGACCAGAGAGAGCAAAGTAGTGCCCCCCCCATCACTGTTGTGCAACTCCAAAACACGTGGAATAGAGCAGTGCTTTCTAAAAACAAAAGCTAAGGAAGGCATGGGAGGACGGAAATGTAAAGAACAGTGTTGACTACATGACAGTCTAGGTTATTTTATGTAAAACACTGGAAAAAGTTATATTAAAAAATAAAGAAATTGGTATCTCTGAACCATACTGCTATGGACCGAATGTTTGTGTCCCTCCAAAATTCCCTGTGTTGAAGCCCTAACCCCCAATATGAAGGTATATGGAGACGGATCCTTTGCGAAGTAGTAAGAGTAAGATGAGGTCATGAGGATGGGGCCCTAGTCTGATGGGATTAGTGCCCCTGTAAGAGACACCAGAGAGCTCACGCTCCTGCTTCTGCTCTTGTGCTCGCTCTCGCGCGCGCTCGCTCTCTCTCCCCCACCCCCTCTCTCTCTGCCATGTTAAGGACACGGCAGAAAGTAGGCAACCAACTGCAAGCCAAAAAGAAAGACTTCACCGGAACCCAAATGCTGGCACCCTAATGTTGAACTTCCAGCTTCCAGAACTGTAAGAAAATAAATTTCTGTCGTTTAAGCCTCCCATGTATGGTATTTTATTGTGATAGCTCAAGCTAAGACACACACATATGTGGAATTCGATCCTAGAAAAACAGTTTTTATTTCTGCATTTCTCATTTGTAATACCCTTTCTCATGTCCACCCTCCTCCCTACCACATGCCCATACACACACTCCTGCCATGCACATTCTTCATGGTCCTGCTCCCCATTTTACTGCCTTCTAAAACTTCCCAGATCTTATCCCAGTCAGAACTAACCTACCATCTGTCAGCCTACCCAAAGCCCAAGGGACCACAGAATCGCTGCTGTATATCAGACCTGCGAGCTATTCATGAACATGTCTTACTTCAACCCTCACTAGGCCTTGAGCAAAGGTCCGGGTCCCATTCATCTTTGATGCCTTGTCCTGCCTAGCATCATGTCTCACTCCAAGCAACTTCTCCATAAATACCTGCTGAAATAAAGGGATCCGACTATTGTGTGCTTACTCGGACCCTAGAGGGGCCTCCTTCCAGCCAGAAAAGACTGTCAGGTCCCACTAGGGTTAGTATGCCGCCTTTCCTCCTCTAAGATTTAAGAAACTGCCTGCGGATTCCACCCGCCTTCCGAATATCAAGAAATCGATGACAACAAATGGTGTTGTCAAAGGGCCAGATCACAGGGGGAGCACATATATTGGAAGGACCCATGGATGGTCCACTGACACAGGGCCCACGGAGCTTATCCAAGCGGGTGCTGCCAGGCCTCCCACATGGAGCCAGGTCAGGCTCGGGCAGAGGGCAGCTAGCTGATCTCTGTCTTCACTGTCAGAGTGATGTCTGTGTCTGTCAATAAGGAGAGGAAGGGTGAATTATCTCAGTACTGGGCTGCAAGGCATAGAGAGGAACAAATAGCCACTTGAACTCCTGCAAGATAAGAGGGGAGAGGAACGGCGAAGCAAGAATTAAAGACCGGCAAGCCAGGGGTGCACAGACGAGGTGTGCTACCACTGTGCAGGGGAGCGGGATGGAGAATAACTCACTGCATGTGCAATGCATCATTCATTTTAACCCCCGGGGGCAGGTACAACTAGCCAGTATTAAAATTCCAGACGGGCATAACATCACTAGCCTCACTGTATATACTTTTAACATGCTGGCTAAGGATTAGAACCGGGAGCTGAATTGTAATCTCGGACATGCCCTAATCAGCGCTTGTAGCGAGGTGCTGTGATCCCTGACAAACTCTTTCCCTCAGTACTCTGTGCCTTTGCCTTCTTAGCCCTACCTCTAGCTCCCAGGCCCCCACCACACCGTCACTCTACCCACCCCTCCTGTGGGGGCCACCAGACCTTCCGGAACAGCCCACTCAGTTCACACAGCAAAAGCGATGCAAGTCTTGAGAAGGATGCCGGGAACGCTAGGGTGGGAAGACTGAATGGGAAACAGAGCAAGAGAAACAAGCAAAGTTAATTTAAGGCCCAAGAAAGCGGCTCTGACATTCTCATTTCTGCATTATCTTTTGCCTGGCAGCTGCAGCTGTTCACCCACTTTCATCCCTGACACAAACAGTCCATATCTGCAATTACAAGCATCCGGGGAGCGAGCATTAGTATGCTGCATGCGGGCTGGGAAAAGGTGCAATGCTGGGCTTCTTCCTGCCTTAGAAGTCCCTAGCAGACATGCCCAGGAACAAAGGGAAAAGAGATACAGAAAAGCCGGGCGTCTGTTGGATGCCAGAGCCCAAGTCTGAAGCATGAGGTCAGCTGGTTGTGTCAGAATCAAAGGAGCTGAAGAGAGGAGGAGATGAAATGCAGTTGGTGGCTGAGGCGGATTTTTTTTTTTTAATCTGTCTTAAAGAATTAACTACCCACTAAGACCTTTGGGCTAATTTTAGGGGTAAGTAAAATGGTAATAACGGGGAAGGGCAACTCGGCCCAAAGCCAAGCATATGGGGAGACAAAAAGGGAAAACTGAAGAGGAAGGCTATTGAATATTCTCTCCCCTTTACTCTCCTATCGTCTATCAGTTGATATTCTGCCATTGCTTCCCTGCCTCCTCGTTAAAACAGCATGCCAACAGCATACAACAGCACTACAGCCACACAGAACAAGTCAATACATCCCACCCGGGCTTACATCAGTCCTAATAAAATCAAGCCCCTCTAAACATCTCAGCTTTACACAGTAATTGAGTCCTACAGGACCACAGGAAGCTTTGAAAGTCACCCAATTAGAAAATTACATAAGAGAAAATTGATAAGAAATACATCAGAATGTAAATGTCCAAAATAGGCAGCTGGCTCAACCACCTATAAAACACACATTTACTAGAAAGCTACGCAACCAGTAATTTGGGTCTGTGGTTTTGAGCCAGTGTTATACATCCACAAAACACAAACCTCATAAGGAAGCTGTGACAGTGTGAGAGTTTCTGAAGCTTGTAAAAGAAGGTGTTGTTTGGCACTAGGTAAAAGCACTTCTGGCCAGGATCAGTAAGGAGTCAGTCGTGGGTCTATACTGCGTGGGTGCATGTCTGTGCACACACCCAAACACTGACCAGTCCAAACAACCCTCCTTCCTCACTGAGGACCAGAGTTCTGGCTCTGAGAGACTTTGGGAGATAACAGTAGACATTACTAGTTCACTTTTGCATTATCTATTTTCCCTCCTTCCTTACCAACTGAAATATCATTTGTTCTAGTGCAGTAATTTGTCTTATTAAAAAATAATAATAATTTAAGGAAAAAAAGCTCTTCCCACCTTCCTGGCAAATAAGTTGGCTCTGAACAGTGAGATGTTAGTGGAACTCTCGGCTAGGACTACTAGGAAAGCTCTGTAAAAAGAAGCAGTCACTGGGTACCCTTTGTTCAACTGTGATGAAGTAGAGTCATCGTCATCTTGTGACCAAAGGCAGAGGCCTAAGGTCAAAATCCACATGCTAAGGGCGACTGAGCAGGAAGACAGGGAGCACCGGGTTCCCAGTTGGCACCGTGAGCCACAGTACCTGTTCTGCACCATCTGTCTCCACACTTCCTGTCACATACCAAAAAAAAAAAAAAAAAAAAAAGAGAGAGAGAGAAAGAGAATAAGAAAAAATTGTTCTTTGGGTTTTGACTTACATCCAAATCTATTTCTAATTTTTATAGGAGTTATCCATTAAAAACTGGGAGAGATAAAATCCTCCTCAAGAGGAGCCCTCAAGAAGAGAAGCCAAATGAAAAGTCTGATGGTTAGCACACTGGGCTGTATATTGCTCCCCCCAAATTTGTGTCTACCCAGAACATGTGAATGTGACCTTATTTGGAAATAGGATTTTTGTAGATATATCAAGGTAAGATAAAGTAATACTGGATCAGGGTGAACCTTTTTTTTTTTTTTAAGGATTTTATTTATTTTTATTTGTCAGAGGAAAAGGGGGAGTGGGAGAGAGGCTGCGGCAGGCAGAGGAAGAAGCAGGCTTCCCACTGAGCAGGGAGCCCGATGCAGGGGTCAATCCCAGGACCCTGGGATCATGACCTGAGCCAAAGGCAGATGCTCAACCGACTGAGCCACCCAGGCACCCCAAGGTCAGGGTGAACCTTAAATCTGATTTGACTGGGATCTTTCTAAGAAGAGGGAATTTTGAACAGAGACACACAGAAGAGAACAGCATGTGAAGACAGAGGTAGGGAGTGGAATAATATACCTGGAGGCCAAGGAATGCCAAAGATTGCCAACAACCACCAGAAGCTGGTAGAGAAGCATGGAACAGATTCTCCCTCAGTCGTCTGTTGTTTTAAGCCACTCAGTCTGTGGTCCTTGGTTCTAACAGCCCTAGGAAACTAATACAACTGGTTTGTCACCTACGGGTTTGCAGAGATGTGTTTTTATATGCCATGTTTCTAGAATGGAAAACTGAAGAATACTAAGAAAACTGAATTCTCATCCTGGGTCCTATGAGATAGGTCAGGACTCAAGACTCCCTGAAAAATTATAGCTGTTTATGGGTTTCTCTTTTCTGGAGGTGACCAAGAAAGGGAAGGAATCCCAGGTTTGCATTTAAAAGTGGAGGCATTGGGCCAGTTGAAGCCAATAATGTGAGACAGCTCAGAATGTTTGGTGAGCATAAGTCAAACACAGGAATTACATAACATGAATCATCTAAGTGATGACACCATAGTACACTGCTTGGTGGATATCAAAATTACATATCCAAAGATAGATTTTAAAATGTACCAATATTTAAATGATCAACAATCCAGAATGTGATAAATATAGAAAATACCATCAGTGGAATACCATAACTTACACAGAAAATTGTTGGAACAAAATGCTATGTGAAAAACCAAGCTGGTTAAAAAAAAAAAAATTATATCATGTTTCCATTTGTTGTAAAGAAAAATATTAGATGATAGAGAAAGTGGAAAATAAAGAAACTGATAAAAAAAAATAAAGTACCAATATATATCCCATCAGAGAGATACCTAAAATTAAAATAATTTAACTAAATCAACTCTGAGACTTTGCTGGTGCTTCCAGATCCAAGACTAAGCATGCAATAACCCAATACTTGGCAGAGCAAGAACAGGGCTGGTAAGAAAACTATCCCTTCTTCAGTGTGGGTTTAGGTAATGTGAACTCTAAAAAATTAATGTTTATCTTCAAACGCACTTATTAAAGAAAGTCCTCCAATCTAAGACGCAGCAGGCTGGTAGTTTTCCCTGCTGGAGCAGTGGACAGAACGAGAATAAGAGGAAACCTACCTATCTCCTACTCATTGCTCGGGTCCCCCATGAGGCTTATGAATCTGAGTGTTAGTGAACATTAATGTTCACGTGCCTGAAATTCTAGACTGCTGGACTCAGGAAAGAACCAACAAGTCAGAGTTCACTGTGGCTGGATTTTCTGAAGGTAGGCACTGGGCTTGATGACCTGACACAACGAAAATGGAGTTAATTAAGGTCACAAGGACCCCTGCGAACTAAACCAGGACTAGCATTATCCAAACTACTTGAGGCTGCTGGTTCAAATATATGAGAAGAGAAAAGTCTAAGTTATAATGGAAAGTATTCTATTAAAGAGATGCCAAGGGAAGAAAGCAGGTCAGTGATGGAGAGAGAAAAGAGATATAAAGAATTAGGTTAAATATAGTATTTTTCTGCAGACAGAAGCTAGAGGAGAAGGCAACAGCATAAGACCACTTAGCCCTGCAGAAATTCTCTAGGTCTGGGCCACACCCTCCTCCACCACCTTCTGATTTACATCAGGCCTTTCCCATACTTGGTGTCTGCGTGTATGTTGGGGTGTGTTGGTGTGTATTTGTTGAGTTTTTGCAATGTCTGCCCTGATCTTCCTACCACTACTGAGTGCTGATCTGTTCTCTTTGCTTGATTATATTATATTCACCAACTTCACTGTATGGAAGAAAACTCTGAGGCCCAGAGAGTCGGTGGAAGAGCCAGAAACATATCCAAGCCACCTTAAGTACAGGGTGGTACCCGCCCCCCCCCCACACACACACACATTTCACGGTTCCTCTCTTGAATCTAGTGAAGGGCCTCTGTTTGCAGGACGGAGGCACTGTCATTGGTAACTGAATTGAAGTTCTCGTGCGAAGGAAAGTCTGTACGTGTCAAGTATCTTACAGATAATAAAGATTGCTTCCAGAGTAATGGAAGGCTTAAGAATAAAAGGAGGTCCAATGTGAAGATAATACGGAAAATATAAGCCAGTTCAGGCAAAAAGTCTGAGGCAATAAAAGCCTTTGTTCTCCCAGATTTAACGTATTTATTTGGCAATACAAGCTCACTTAATGAAGACCTAGAGGCCATCTTATGTGACATGAAATATTAATGATGGTCCTATGTATCACCAAAGGCTGAAAACTGAGAGGATCACAAAAAAAGAATATGGAAGAGAAGTAATTAACATCAATAATTTGTACTACTTCCAGATGGTCAAACTAAAGGGCTCTTTTTACAGGTCAGACTATAAACTATGTAAATTGGCCAGTAAGACACATCACTACAGATTGAGACCAGAAACTACATCCAGTGTAAAACTTCAAATAATTCAGAAACCCTAGTTCTTACCTGGAAACACAGAGAACTCCGATGACACATCCTGACTTTTTCAGGCCTCGAGCAACCTGTGGACTTAAAGGGATCAAAATTTTAAAATTTGAAAACATTTTAATTCCACAGCTGTATACTCCACACGCAAAAGGCAGCATTCGTAGGGTTCTGGAATGTTACTGATTTCTGCTTCAGGCTATGTCATAGGAGTACACGTGTTTTTTTACCCCACCCCACCCCCACCATCTTTATTGGGGATAGCTGCCCCAGAAAGCCAGCTGAAAGCAGTGTCTGGCCATTGATGCTGTACCTGATGTCAAAGTGGGAATACTCAAGTTCAGGCGCCCTGCACTCAAAGCACCACAATGGACTCTGTAGCAGCCAGGCAATTTCCTCCTCACCTCCAACATGAGCAACTTTGTCCACTAGGCCACGCAGCAGGCCATCTCATACACCTGAGTTTCCCTCATGGGAAGGGGTCCTTCACCCTCTGCCTGTAAATCTTCTCTCCTTTAGACTCAGATCTAAGTCCCTGGACCAGAAAGGGAGAGCAGTACCTGAAAGAAGGACGGTGCTGTATTCTCCATCTTCACCTCTCCTCTAGGTACCCAAGGAAACCTGCTTTGAACAGGCCACATCCCCATTGTGCGTGCACTTGGGTAACAGAGTGGACCATATGTCACCTACCAGTCCAGCAGATATGCCGCCCCTGGTGTCCTGAATTCCAGCCGTGCTCATAGTTCATTCATTCAGTCAGTACTCATTGCAAGTCTACCCTATGCCATATAGAAGTGCAATAATGAACAAAAGCAGACTGAGTCCCTACACTCATGGAGTTTATAGCCTAGTGGGAGAAGCAGACATTATTCAAAGAATGATACAAGTTGATATAAGGGTACAAATGCAATGACTAATAAGTGGTCCTATGAAGGGCACATATAGAGGAGGAAAACCATCTAGTCACGGAGATAAAAGATTCCTGAGAAAATGAGTAAAGAGTTAACTACGTGAGATGAGTAGAAGGAGTCCTCCAGACCTCAGGAAGAGCAGTGGAGGAGAGCTCAATGCAGTGAAGAAATTTAGGCCCAAAATAGTACGTTCCCCACACAAGTTGATTCAGTTAACATTACTGACTATAAAGCACTGTGGTTAAGTACCAGGTAGCACTATGTAATTAAAAAAAAAAAAAAAGATATCATCTTTGATCCCAAAGAGCTTAAGGTCTAATAGGGAAGACAGGAAAACGAACTTTCATGGGAGCATGGTAACTATGGTGAGGAAGTTACGCATAAGGGCCTAGGGGAGCCTCACACTAAAAGGTCAGTCGAGACGTCCTAGTGAGGGAAAGAAGGAGAGCATGGGATTTCCAGGAAGAGCAAACACCCTGGACAAAGGCACAGAGGCATAAAACAGCAGGACCTACTCAGGGATCCATGGGAAGTGGAATTTGGCTCACCAGAAGGGTATGAGCGGAAGGAGGTCAGGAATGTGACAGGAGATGAAGCAGGACAGGCAAAAAAATGAGAGCCCCTAAAGAGGAGAAGGCTTGTGTGTAAAGCTAAGGTACTGGAACCTTGTCCAAAAAGAAACAGGGAGATAATGGAGGATTAAAAAGAGAGACAATGAGCAATTTCGTCTTTTATTTCCTTTTGCTTTTTTCCCCACTACTTCCAACAGTGAAATGCACTAAGATTTCAAAAAAAAACAAAAAACAAAACCTATAGTGATTGATCCTGACTCTACTTTGTCATTTTCACAGGTTTATTTCCCCTGCTGGATGTGAGCACATAAAATCCCCAGGTGCTTTTCAATGTATGTTACATTTCCTCCGGTTTAGTAACTCAGAGAGTTCTTTGCTTTCCGTACTCTTAAGTTTTGGTGGGCAGTAAGCCATTCTGGCACGGAGCTAAAATTAATATTTTTAGCAATTGTGTGATCATCTGTGTGACGGAGATATACGACAGAGTACAGGTTTTTTTTATTTACTCAACATCAAAAATGTAATATTTTAAAATGATAGCTCTTACTCTTAAAACAAGCTCAACATCTTAGAATATGGACTATTTTTCATTAAATTTTTAGTGTTATTTCTGACACATGCAATATAGTTTATTAAGATAATATTTATGTTGAAAAGCGTAAGACAGGAAATTCTCATGAACCTACTATCCCGTGAATACAGTACGAATAAGTATTTCCCTTCTACCTCATCTCATCCCTTCCCTACTGAGCCAAAGATATTCTGAATTCTGTGTCTATGTTTACCTTGCATTTTAAAAATAGCTTTATTAAATGTGTATGTATATCTAAACATATTAATTTTGTGTTTGAGCATTATCTTTATGGTGTCATACTGATTATGGTCTTTAAGACTTTTTTTTAAAATTCAACATTAGATTTCTAAGATTTATAGGTCACTGAGTACAGCTATGAGTCCTTCATTTTCACCGCTATACAATATTCCATCGTGTAAATGTAGCACAATGTATACATCCGTTCTCTTAAGAATGCATTCTAAACAATTCCAACTCTTGGCAATTACAAACTGTTTCCTAGGAGCCTGCCCTCTGAGCACACATACAGGAATTTCTCTGGAGTCTATACTAGGCATGAAGTTGCTCAGTTATATGGTGTTTCCATGTTCAGATTCCCAAGCTGATCCCAAACTGTTTTCCAAAGTGATTTTCTAATTTACTTCTTCAAGACCATTATATAAGAAATCCTACTGATCCACATTCTCACCAATACTTTGATTTAACACAACGACAATGGGAATAAAAATGAAAAAAAAAATTTAGGCTGTATTTAGGAGATAAAACATACAAAGATGTGGTGGGTAAGAAGGAGAATTCAGGATAACTTGATATTTACTTATTAACTTACCAATATAATATGTGTACTCTTTCAGTTTAATCATAATTATTTCCTTGATTATTAAAGAGATGAAATACCTTTTTATGCTCACTAGCCATATACTTACATGTCATTTGCCCATTTTTCTATTTGTGTGCGTGTGTTTTCCTTATTGACTGAATTATGTTTTTTTAAGATTTTATTCATTTATTTGACACAGAGAGAGTATGCACAAGCAGGGGGAGAGGCAGAGGGAGAAGCTGGCTCCTCGCTGAACAGGGAGCCCGATGCGGGGCTCGATCCCAGGACCCTGGGATCATGACCTGAGCCAAAGGCACACTTAACTGACTGAACCACCCAGGTGTCCCTGAATTTTTTATAATATACTCGGGGTATTAAACTTCTGTAGCTCATATGTGAGACGAATATGTTCAACCACTCTTTTTGCTTTCTTTATGATGTTTTTTGGTAAACAGAAGTTATTAATAGAGTTGAATTAATAATTTCTCTTATAGTTAGAACTTGTTGTATCTTGTTTGACAAACCTTCCCTACCCCAAAACAAGAAAAATATCCTCCTATATTTTCTTCCTAAAGTTTTTCTTTTTGCAAAGTCCTTCTCTCTCTGAGTTGACTCGGGTATAGCATGAGGCAGGAATTCAATTTCAGTTTTTTGAATGGATATCCAGTTGTCCTAGCACTATTTATTGAACAGTTCTTCCTTTCTTCATTGATCGTCAGTGCTCCCCGTGCTAGATGTTTTCTGTGGCCCTTGGCACCTATTGATTTCCTATTCTTGCTCTCCCCAGTACCACAAAGGCTAGAAACCTAGGAATTGACTTTTCCAACCTTCTTTGCCAGCAAGCTTTGAGATGCGGTTTAGATGCTCTCAGAGAAATGCACTTATGCAAATTTGGAAAACAGTGGGGAGGTAGAAACAATTCACTCCCAGCAACAATGGCAAAGGAAATACAGATGTGGGTCCATAGGAGGGTTTTCAGGAGCCAGATGTACTCAGAATTCCTATGCTGGGGACATACACTGTGGGCACACTGTGACTTCAGTAGGAGTGTCCTGAAGTTTGCTGACCTCTGAGTAGCAGCCAAATATTGACTCTCTGGATGGTTGTAGCTGTGAATTGCAAAACTAATGGCACTGCTGTGGCCCACACCTTTGTCCCTCCAGCCCTTCAATAATCTATATGTCCCTGTTTTAATTCCTCATACTTGAAATATGGGATAGTTCCCATTTTCCCTAATTCATTCTGTCAAAGATCACAGTTCCATTTATAAGTGGATCTCTTCCTAGGCTTTCTATTATGTATCATTGGTTGATCGTCTATCCATGAAGCAATAACACAGTGCCTTAATTATGGCTTTAGAATAAACCTTGGTGCCAATAAACCAAGTGTGTCCATCCTAATCTTCTTCACAAATGTTTTAGGTGTTCTTAGCTCTTTGCTATTCTTTATCTATTTTAGAGTCACCTTTTAAAATCCATTAAAAAAAAAGTCACAATATTTATTGGACTTCAATTCTATAGATAAGTTTTGGCAAAATTTACATGCATCCACATTTTAGAAGCATCATTCTAGTAAAGGTAAGTGTATTACGTTTTCCTGGGTCAGACTGAATTTTTAAAAGACCAGCTAGAGGGGTGCCTGGGTGGCTCAGTGGTTAAGCGTCTGCCTTCGGCTCAGGTCATGATCCCAGGTTCCTGAGATCGAGTCCCACATCGGGCTCCCTGCTCCGCTGGAAGCCTGCTTCTCCCTCTCCCACTCCCCCTGCTTGTGTTCCTGCTCTCGCTATCTCTCTCTGTCAAATAAATAAAATCTTAAAAAAAAAATAAAAAATTTAAAAAATAAATAAATAAATAAAAGACCAGCTAGAGGGGTGCCTGGGTGGCTCAGTGGTTAAGCGTCTGCCTTCGGCTCACGTCATGATCCCAGGGTCCTGGGATCGAGCCCCGCCATCGGGCTCCCTGCTCAGCGGGAAGCCTGCTTCTCCCTCTCCCACTCCCCCTGCCTGTGTTCCCTCTCTCGCTGTGTCTCTCTCTGTCAAATAAATAAATAAAATCTTTGAAAAAAAATTTTAAAAATTTTAAAAATTTTAAAAATTTAAAAAATAAAAGACCAGCTAGAAAGCTAGGCAATTAGGTGAAATAAAACAGTGACAATGAGAACACAGAGATTTATGTCCAGGAGATAAGGCATACAAAGATATACTGGCTATGAAGGAAAATTCAGGGATGACTCAGGTTTCCTTCTGGGCCTCTGGGTGCTATGCTTTAAGATAAATACAGAAGCAGCCTGCTCAGGAACAAGGACAATGAGACTAGTTGGGGGATGTTGAGTTCTGGTGACTAAGAGATAATCAAATGAATGTGAGTCTGAAACTCTGCAGAGAGGAATAAGCTGTATATTTAAAGTTCTGAGTCAGCCGCATCTAAGTGCCTGTAGAAGTCAGTGCGGAAAAATGTACCCACACTTGGGAAGAAACCTTTGTGAACACTGCCATTTAGAAGGATCGCAAGACAAGAAGCCAATAAGGGAGACTGAGAGGAGTGTCCGAAGACATAATAGGACAACAAGAGGAGAAAAATGTTATGAAGGGTAAAAGAAGAGCGTTTGAAAAGGACATTGTTAACACTGTCAAATAATTAGAGGAAAAAGAAAATATCCATCAGATTTAAAAATATGAAGTTAACTGGTGGAAATAATTTCACTGCTGTCTTGGGGACAGAAGACAAATTGCTGTCCATTGAGCAGTAAATGGCCAGTGAGGAAGGGATATGGGAAATGTAAATGGCTCTTTACGAAGTTTGGCTGCAAATGAAAAGAGATATACCACACTAGCTAGAGGGTGATATGGGGTCAGAGGATATCATTATAAAGAGCATGTTCATATGCTGAAGGGAGCAAACACTATAAAGTGCGTGACGGGTGGCCCAAGGTCTCTGTCAAGGCAGAAGACAAGACTTCAGTACAGATGGTCGTGTAGATGAATCAGACTTTCCCAGTGAGACCGACAGTCTTTCACGAAAATGGGAAAGACTAAAACCGTGGGTCCTGATGGAAATACATTTTATGGGTGGTTTTGGGCTGTGGGGGTGAGTTATTCCTTGTTTTTTCCTGAAAGAATGAGAAGGCAAGGTCCATAAGCTGAGAACAAGAGAAGACAGAGCAGAGGAAAGGCTATGAAGAAAGCAGTGAACATTTGGAACAGTTAACTGAGACAAAAGGGAGCAGCTGCTGACTCGCTGTGTGGGGCATGACTCAGGGCGGCCCTGAGAGTCCGGCTGAGACTGAAGGCTCTGTTCAACCTGCTACATAATTTCCCCCAGTAGAGCATAGTAACCTGGGGACAGACTAGTTTGTCCCAAGCCCTGTGTACATGACTCCACATATTAGAGTGAAATTGGATACATGTCATGTTATCTCACTTGACTTTTATTGCAAATTGGGGCAGGCTGAGTAGCAGCTAAGACTGCCACAATTACACCCACAGGAAGAAACCAAAGAGAAACTAAACGATAGTACAACAGGTCTGAAAGTGAAAGAATGTATACGTAGGAAAATATTCTTTACCTTTGGCTGCTTTGGGCTACACCCAAAGGCACTCTGCTATGCTGCTAGGAGCAACAATTATTCTTTAAATAAGGTTAGCAAGTTAGCACCATTACTAAAGACAACTGAAAAACATGCAGGGAAAAAAACACCATCCAAAGATGGATTCATACAGGATAGTGATTAACCAACTCAAGCCAGCAGATAAGATATCATGCTCTTTAGGAAACTTAATAAAACTGTAGGACTTATTGATTTTGCTCTTCCTCTGGGCAGAAATATGCCAAGAATATACACAGAGAAAATAAATAATCTCGAGCTTTCGTAAGAAAGCTAAAGCAAATGTGGAGTTATAGAGTCTCTGAGTGAATTCGGGGATAGGGCTGGTTCAGCATGCAGCTAATATTATAAAGATTCACTACCAGGTGCTGTGTTAACAAAGATGAAACACCTATCATATGACCTGGAGATTTTTTTTCTCTAAAATGTACCCAGGAGAAATGGAGACAGAAGAGCAAGTTATTACTTGATGTACTGATAAACCATCTGTGAAGTAGAGATCCATCAGATTCCCCATGAGAGGCAATTCTAGAGGGTTCCAGGGGAATGGTTTGATACTTTGTTAATCACCAAGACTCCAACAGCACAGCTGTTACTAGAAAATGTGAGGGGTTAGGGCGGAAAGTTGCAGAGGGGAGCTACGAAGCACCAGAGCTTACCTCGTTGCCCTGAAGGTGAGGTCAAGAGACATCTGCTGCAGCGGCTCATGGGACAGGATTGGCTGAGGTGCTCACCACTCACACTACAAATTTAAAAGTGGTTTCCCAGCTAAAAGGAACAGTGGAATGGGTAGAAGGATGTATATCTGCTTATAATAGCATGGGCATGTATGAACTGCAATCTATAATGGAAATCAAGGAGAAAAAAAAGATAAAAGAATGGTGAAAGAAGTCAAATCAGGTGAGAGGCACATGCTAGGAGAAATGTGACTTAGGAGAGAAAATCAAAGAGAGAAGAAATTCCTTTGTCTATATCTACTTTGCTTGCTCTCTCCTCTTGTCTTCTACTTTTCTGTTATGGGCAAATGCCCCATTCCCCCATGTGCCACTGGCCAAGATTCAGCCATATTGGAATAACATTTCCAGAACTTCTTGCCAACTTTCATCTCCTCCTCCTCAAAGGAGGAGGAGCAATTTATCTACCTTGTAGGTACTCTGCTCTTAGCAAGCTAGGAATAGAAGCAAATATCTTTAATCTGATTATAGGCTATGGAAAACTTCTATAACAAATGTCACATTTATTAGGAGTTTCAATAGTGACATATTAAAATTTTCCCTGCCTAAGATCAGAAATAAAACAAGGATGTCAGTTATCACTGACTCATTTACTGGAGGTGCTAGGCAGTGCAACAGAAAATAAAAATACAATATAATAAGTCCAGGAAAGCTTCTTAGTTCATCCACACTGCTCTAACAGAATACCATAGACTAGGTGGCTTATAAACAACAGAAATTTATTTCTCACAGTTCTGGGGTCGGGGAAGTCCAAGACCAAAGCACCAGCAGACCGGTGTCTGGCGAGGACCCACTTTCAGGTTCGTACACAGCTGTCTTATTACCGTGTCCTCACACGGCAGAAGGAGACAAAGAGCTCTCTGGGATCTCCCTTATGAGGACACTAATCCCATTCATGAGGGCTCCACCCTCATGGCCTAATCATATCCCAAAGGCCCCTCCTCCTAATACATCACAGTGAGGGTTAAGTTTCAACATATGAATTTGCAGGGGGCCGGGGGGATACAAACATTTAGTCTGTAGCAAAAAGAAAGTGCTCTTATTTACAGATAATATAATTATGTGCATTGGAAACTTCTTAAACTTCAGCCAATGAATTAATAAATGAATTGAACTCAGTATTAAGAATCAGTACATTTTATATGTATAGATAGATAGACAGAAGCAGCAGCATATAATTAGGAAAGTTTTTTTAATTCAGAACTTCTATAATAGCATCAAAAATCCTCAAGGGGCTCCTGGGTGGCTCAGTTGGTTGAGCGTCCAACTCTTGATTTTGGCTCAGGTCATGATTTCAGGGTCATGAGACTGATCCCCACATCAGGCTTCACACTTTGCACGGAACCTGCTTAATTTTCTCTCTGTCTCCCTCTCCCTCTGCACAGCCCACCTTTGCTCATTCTCTAAAAAAAAAAAAAAAAATACTCAAATACCTAGAAATAAATGAAAAGAAAGTTGTGTAAAACCTCTACATAGAAAAGTAAAGACCACAGTGAAAGAAATTTAAGAACACTTAAATACATAAAAGGGTGTATCACATTTCTGGATGGAGTATTATTATAAAACTTTATTTCTTCCCAGATTCAGTAGAGTCCTAATTAAAATGCAGCTTTCTTTGTAGAAATGGCAAGAGCCAAGAACAGGAAAGACTACCTGAAGAACAACAACAACAAAATGACAGGGCTTATAGTGTCAGATATTAAGATATCATAAAGCTTCAGTAATTAAGGAAGCATTGTTTTGGCATATGTATAGACAATTAGATACTACTGACACAGAATAGAGAATCCAGAATTAAACTCACACTTATATGATCTCCTGATAGTTGACAAAAGTGCCACAATAAAGTCATGAAAGGATGGTCTTTTCAATTAATAGCACCAGATCAACTACACATATATATGATGAAAAAGCACACCTTCACTCCATTACACATCACACTCAAAAAACTATTCCAGACAGATTCTGGGCCTACATGTGCAAGATAAAACAACTATTCTAGAAGAAAGTATAGGGGAACATATTCATGACCCTGGGACGAGCAGAGATTTATTACACAAGGCACAGGGAAATTACTAGCCATAATAAAAGACATTGAAACATTAGACTGAATTGAAAATGACATAGCAGTAACTACTAAAGTTGGATATATACATATTCTGAGTCAGAAACTCTACTCCTAGAAATAGACCCAACAGAAATGTACACATATGTGTATAAAGACACACATGAAATGTTCTTGGAAGCTTTATTCATAATAGATTCAAACTGGAAATAACCCAAATGTTCATAGGCAATAGAATGAATAAAGTGTGGTATATTCCTACAAATGGAATATTATAGAACAGTGATAAACCAAATTACTACTACATGCTGTGACCTGGGTGAATCTTACAAACATAATGTTGAGAAAAAAAAAACAAACACAAAAGACTACATATTATGTGATTCTATTTTTATAAAACTCAAAAACATGTATTTGTATAGAAAACAGAACAGTGGTTAATTTTTAGGGGGTAAAATTACTAAGAGTTGACGTGAGGGAGTCTGTGGGGGGCTTGTAGTAGTCTAGTTTTTGGATTATGGGTACGTCTTTTTTATGAGAATTCATCAAGCTATACACTTAAGATTTACACTTAATGATGGTTCATACATCAGTAAAAATAATATACAAAATAAAAATTATAAATATAAGTTAGATTTCTCTCTCTCTCTCTCTTAGACTTCAATGTCTTTATATACTGAAACAAGATGAATATATATAGCACTCTGGCTCTTACAGAATTATGAAAATTTGAAAAATCTATATACTGAGTTGTTGATTGGTGACTGGGTTGTAATGGAAACAGAATGGAAGATCTCAGTTCAAGTACCTGAATTCTCATCTACTGGTTTATAACCTTGAGCAAGTCTTGTAATTTTGTTAGCCTCAGTTTCTTCATCTATAAAACAATGGTAATAGCACCCCTACTTCAACATCCTCCCTTGACCAGTCTGGAAAACATTTTTCTTTTTACATCTTACCCTCAAGTTTCGCTCTTTATGAAATTTTTTCTTGTTCCTCCCAATAGACTTTAACAATCCTTCCCTGTTTCTCCATCTACACTTTGTACATACTTTACGGTATTAGATTTTGTTAGCGCCCACTAGAAGAGAACATCTAGAAGCTTCTAGAAGGATGGTTCCTTTTCAAATTTTGTATCCCTATAACCTAGCCCAATGCCCAATCAGTGCTGAATAAATACATGAATGAATGAATAAATGAATGAATGAATAAATGTCTTACCTATCTAACCAAGGGACTGTAAGTTTTATGGATTAATATGCACAAGGGAAATGTTATATGGATGTAAATTATTGTGTTCCAATGCACAGGAGTAAGTCACAGGATCGTTATTCTAGTTTGTCTTATTCACTCATAAAGGAATAGAGTTCATTTTTGAAGAGCCATGATAACTGAAAGTTTTAAAAATTATTCTCAGAAGCTTCGCTGAAACTCCTGAACTCTACAAAGACAGACAACGGACTAAACAAAATAGGAATCCAGTCAGAAGTGACAGTAAAACACTTGTCATGAAGACAGAAGCCATGTTTAAGACAAGCAGCCCTCAGGATTGAAATGCCATCTCACTGTCTACAATCCAAAATTCAGCGGAAGGGTAAATAATGTGGAAGAAGACCAGCATGTCTGACTACTATAAATGAGGCAATTAGACTATCTGTTGAACACACATTTATGAAGAGTGGTGCTGGCAAGCCTCTTCAGGAAAATTTATCTGTTTCTTTTGTGCAGAACTGTATAATCAAACTGTCCTCTCTTTGTATAGATCATGGTCTTTCTGGTTTGGGTTTATAGCATACAAGCTAATTTTCACTTTTTATTTTCATAAAAGAACTCTAGCCAAACTATAACACGTCAATATTACCATCAATGCCAACAGTAGCAACAACATCCTGTTTTTCCTCAGCGCCATTTAATCTCACCTTTCAGGACCCAGCACAATAGAAAAATGTCTGAGGAAGGAGCCTGATTGACTGTAGGGATTGGATCTGAACTGCAGAACACTTCATCTCCAAGTCAGCAGTTCAAATCCAGCCTGGAGTGAAGAGGATAAAAATATTTCCAGGTGTTGTGTGCTTAAATCAAGTTTAAGCCTTGATGCAGCTCCCGGAGGCAAGGGATCAGCAATCTATTTTAGCATCTTGTTCACCGCCCTGAAGCAAGAACAAGGTCTACAGACCCAGGAGACTGAACGAGCTCTTTATCCCAACATCTAGCGGCATTATTTAGGCCTTACCCAATGTCCTATTAGCCCCTCTCCGGAGGTGCCAAGATTTTCATTTAACCTCACTTCCAAACACTTTCTAAAGCATTACCTCCCACCGTTGGGATGCTAGAAAACAAAGCTAAGAATTTATAAAGTAAAAGCGACTCAAAGCTTTCCTTCTCAGACAGCAAGATAATTCAGAAAGAACAAGGGGGAAAAAATTTAAATTCAGATTTACAAACTTTCATGTACACGGCCATGAATACGTAGTAACTTCACTGATAAACTTCAAGATTTTGCCCAGGGAAAAAGATCAGCCTATTATGAATGTAATGGAGTTCCTATAAATATGATACATGACCTGCTAACTTGCATACTGAATTAGATGCTGGAGACATTGCTGAATCACAAACACCTGTTCCTGAGTTTCTGTAAATACATCAGCTATTGAATCAAAGTAATCACCACCAGTAGTAAATCATATCAAACTCAAGTCGGATACACCTTATGGGTGAGCAGATACATCACCAGGCAAATTAAAATCTTGATATATTACCACTGTTAAAATTTGCCAAACAATTACACAGACCCTTACATTTTCAGTATCACCTCACGCAATTCCTGATGTTTTATTCAATTTTATTTTCTGAGACAACCTTATCACTTGACCAAACTGGTATAAGGGAATGGTGGTCAGGCTATGGTTGATCAAATGGAAAGTTACTGAGAGCCCCCATCCTGACCCTGGCATAAACTTGAGCAAGAAACATCAACTATCTGGTCTATCTCTTCATCTGCAGAACAAGAGTGGGAAATGGGGGCAAATGAAGCATTCTGGAAGGTTCCTTCCAACTCTGTATTCTAGAAAATTTAAACATGTTTTAAAAGTCTCCTTCTCTTTTCTAAAAATAACTTAGTTATTGTAAACTAGCTCTATTCATGTTTTCTTAAGAGGTATTAAAATGCTATAATTCTATGCATTTGGTTTTTATTTTAAGAGTGACTGGTATCTATTAATTGCCAAGTGATTTCTAGGAATATATTTACTTTGACTTGCAAATCTACCTTTCTTCCAGATATGTTACAAACTAAAATCTGCTGGAGTCCAAGAATGTCACTTAGTCATCAACAAACAAAATCATTAACCCTTGCTCCAAATTGGCAAATCACTTGTTCACATTTCTTAATTTCCTCATTTACTCAGCCTATCAACCAGTGTTTCTTCAGCACCCACCACGTGCTAGGAACTCTGTCAGATGCCATAGTTATAAAGAAAGAGCTGCTGCCCCAAAGAGCTTACAATCTCTTGAACAGTTTGACAGAAAATAGAAAATAGTCTGTCAACTTAGTTACCCCTGAGGAGGACCAGCCCACACAACTCAATTCAGTACCTCAGGAAGAGATGGTAATTATATGGAAGTTTTTTTCTAAGGCAATTATCATCTGTTCTGTGCTCCTCTGGTGTCAGGAATCATAGACACAAGCATACCCTACCTTTCACAGGTGTATGGTGGATTCCACAGTGTGTGTCTCCAGGCTTATTCCAAACCAGTTTGTGTTCACCCATCTGTATTTCTCCTTTTATCCCACTTTCACCTGTGTTATTTTGGTATATTTCATGTATTGTTTTAGTCTACTCGAAATCATTCTAGAAAAAGGCAGGGTATGAATGAGTAAATCCAGACACTGACAAACTTACACAATTAATTCCAGAAGGTCTTGCACAACCTGAATTTTTCGTTAAGTCAAAAAAAAAGTACCTTTCTTTAATATTTTGATTTTCTTTTTTAAAATTGACCTCCTTATGCTAAGGAACCGTCCCTACACTCTGGCTGCACTCTATCATGATTAAAATGAGAAAAAAGGGGTGAAGTAACCCAGATACCACTGTGGTAATGAGCTAATTCAGAGATAGTCTGCAACTCCTACAGCAGGAGACTTGCAACAAAGGCCAAAGAAGCTCCTGCCAACTTCATACATTAACTTTGAGATATTCCTCAGGCTTGTGTTTTCAATCATAAACCAAAATTTTCTTCATCTCTAAAATGGTGTTACGCCCTTCAGAGTAACCCAGGGAGGTTGTGTCAGGCACTCTCAGGAGCTTGCCGTATGTGACCTCATTTTACAACCCTATGATCTGTGCTCATAAAAGGCTTACTCTGAATGCTTTCAGAAGACTAGAAGCAAAGAGCTCTTGGGGCAAGGACTGTGTCTATACACCCTGCAGCCTTCTAAAACTAGGACAGTATCCTGCATACAGGCAATGCTCAATCAATGCTGAGGATTAGGAATAGCTCCGGATGACAGCTCATTCAAACAGAAGGCTCCTGACTTCATCAACAGACCCTTTGCCTTGTCCTGGTTATCTCTGAAGCTGTTGTTCTGACCTTCCATGGCTAGAACCAATTCAGGAAAAGTATGAGGGCATAAGAAATTTTTGTTCAATGTTTTATAATGTGTAGATGGGTTTCATCCCTAGGAAATGCTTTGCCGGTAAACTAATGTTTGTCTGAAAGTGTATTTTCTCAGCCTGAAAAGATTCTAACTTCTCTGAGCAAGTTCAGTGAGTGCTGCAAAGATGATGAAGTTATAAATCGGATCCCTTTCTGTGGAAGTTATTAACACTGGGATAAGCTTGGATGGGGAAAGCAGGGGGTAGAAATGAAAAGGAAGATTTCCTATTGCTGTAAAGTTTTGTGCTATCCAAGTAAATTATTACAATGCATATCCTTAATTTGATCAAAGAATTATTTCCTATGTAAATTTTCACCAAAGGTATAACTTTCCATTAAAAAACATCATTTGATTCAGTGTGAGCATCACCTATGGAGATTTAAGGCTATGTTCAGACTACTCAAGACTCACATGCTTTGGGCGCCTGGGTGGCTCAGATGGTTAAGCGTCTGCCTTTGGCTCAGGTCATGATCCCAGAGTCCTGGGATCGAGTCCCGCATCGGGCTCCCTGCTCCTTGGGAGCCTGCTTCTCCCTCTGCTTCACTCTCTCTCCCTCTGTCTCTCATGAATAAATAAATAAAATCTTAAAACAAAAAAACAAAACAAAACAAACAAACAAAAAAAGACTCACACGCTTCAAAAACATTTTAGAAGCTAAAAAGTTAATAATTTTTAAATGCTGATTAGAATTCAAACAATTTAATGGTCCAAAATAAAAATGCATTACTAGTGAAAAGTTCTGATGATGCCAAGAGCACACAGCAAAGATTTAACAAAGCATTAAGGTTAAATCAGGAGGAAACTGAATCTTCTTACAGCTGGGATGGCTCATCATCCAGCAAAAGGGAAGCCCAGGCCCCCCAGCCTGACTCCGGGGAAGGGGGCAAGGCAGCTCTTGTGGAAGAGGTCAGCCTGGAGACACAAGCCTGGCGAGACTTCAGGTTTTGAACATTCCATGCCAGCCTTCCAGGGGCCTAAGAGTTTGATGCACAGGTTTTACTAAAGTTTGACTTCCTTATGTTCTAGACCTCTTGGGAGTTTAGTGTCATTATAATCAAATCAATGGGGACTAAGAATTCTTTGCTCAGTCGATACTTCACTTTCCCGTCAAAACATCTGGAACATTCTATCCAGACCTAATTAAATATCCTGGAGTCTGGAGGTGAGGGTGGAGGCAGTAAGATCAGTGTTTGCACCAGAGAAAAGGATGAATATGAAGCCAAAGCCCATTCTTGAATATTTATTACTAGGCTCACACTGGTGGTCTTGGAAAGAACTACCAGGAGGCACTGTGAGCAATCCATGAGGCTTAAGGTCATGCCTGGAAGAAAATGGAGCCGATTTTGAGCAAATTACATTGAAAATGACACCATGGTTTTTAATTTATTAGATGTGTTCACCCTTCTTGTCTCCTAATTCTCACAAGGAAATGATTCAGAATCCAGTGTGTGCATTTTTTAAAAAGATAACTTTTTTACACAAAGTTTTACATACAGTAAATTCTTGATCCTGTCACAGGCATACATTTGTCCAGCACAGATTTACTGGGTGACTATTATATGCCAAGGCTAGTGCTGACAGCTGCAAATAAGAGAAAAAAAAAAAAATATATATATATATATATATATAATATATACACAATGCCTGCCCTCAGGAAGCTAATGTTCTAATGACAAAGAAAGATACTGAAAAAACAACCACAACCATGGGAGGAGGGGTCCAAAGTTTCTATGCAGGGCACAGCTCACAAGGGAACCTACCTCTTCCATGGTCCAGAGGAGGACATGATGTGTAAGGCAAAATCTGAAAAGTGAGAAGAGTTTTCTCAGATCAACAGTGGGACACAGAGTGTGCAGGCTACGGAAACAGCCCCTACACCCAGAAGAAAGACAAAGCAGCACGGCCTGCAGGCACTGAAGGGAAACCGTGGGAACTAGCACATGAGAACAAAGAAGAGGCTAAGTATTAGGCAGGGCCCAGTACTCAAATGTTGGGAAACCATGGTAAATTATTTCAGATTTATCCCAAGTGCCTCAGAAGCTACCAGTTAGAAAACATTACTTACTCACACCTATTATCATTTCCAGAGGAAAGATAATTACTATTAATGGTACTTTGTGTCTCAAGACAGGTTTCAAGCATAATTTTCATTATTTAAAATTTTGCAATACATGGACATATTTGAAGAAAAATAATTACAAAGAGAACTTTAAAGGAGTGGGTTCCTATAAATGGAATTCAAGTGCAAATGGTCCCAATGGCTTCTATTTCCTCTACAGTCCACAATCTGTAGTATGGGCCTTCATTTCCACGCGATGGCAGAGACAGAAAATCCACATAATAATAGAATCCGGGGTACTTTAGGTATTGTGATGGTGAAATGAGACTGGAGTATTGAGGATCCTCATTGTTCCACTCAGTTCATGCTTTTGGGGCATAACAGGAAGTGAAGAGAGATCTAATTCAATCAGCCAGAACAATTCTTCCCTCAGTGTAGTCATTAAGTCAGGTGCAAAGCCAGGTGTTTTAACTCTTAACCCCAGGAGCCCCTATGAGCACCTGAGCAGTCACTTGGAAATCCCAGCTTTCACCAGCTGTATTTATGATGCTTTTGTTATTTATTCTTCTAGTTCCCTTCCCCCAGAGGAAGACTCCCAAAGCACAAATAGTTTCCCCATCCTGCTCACAGAGGGGTTCCTTTCCCAGGGGAACAAAAGACTTCATTCCACAGACAAAGCTGAAAAGACAAAAGCTGGCTGAGGAAGAAGGTAAGGATTCTAGCTCAAATCCTCCAGGAGGTGCCCCTACAAGCCTTCCCAGATTCCTCCAAGATCTCTCTTTACTCTGAAAGCCCACGCCAATATAATCCTCCCCTTGAACAGAAGGGATTGCAACCAGGCAGAAGAGGAGATTCAAGGGCCTGAGTGTCTTGGGGACACAGACGACGGGGAGGGTTGTAAATGTCTGTCTGGAGCCTGGCTCAGGAGGGACTCCTGACTTTCCAGGGCTAACCCTCTAAACACACCGCCTGTTTGGTTACCTCTAAGAATATCCTACACAAAGAGGAAGGAAGGAAGGAAAGAAAGGAGAGGAAGGAAGAAAGAAAGACAAGGAATACCCACCAGAATGGAGGTTTCTCACCTACCTGGCAAAATTTATGCCAAGACTATCACAATCGTCACAAGGGGAACAAAGGCCTAAAATAACGACTTGCCAGTAAATCAAAGCACAAGGGAAAAAAAAAACCGCATCATGGTAATTAGATACTGTATTTGGCTTCAATGTATCTCAAACTGAAGTTTCCAATACAGTTTTGTTCCCTTTTGAAAGGGCTAATTACACTGATGTTTCCAAAGAAACATGCGATGGTTACAGTGGTTTTATTAGCATGTTTTCCAGAGAGCTGGTATGAATTAAAAGGCCAGTTTCATTCAAAAAATATTTGGTCGTTTTATTTTCAAACTCTGAAAGTAGGAGCATTCATATTTATAGATCCCTGTGTACACATAGAGATGTGCAGAGAAGCAGCCAGTGTCTGCCTTTGGCTTTACTTCCAAGGAAACAGGAATTACTCATGCACAAATAAGTACAAATAGCTGTCTTTGCAATCATATAGAACAAACTTAGGAAAATACAGCCATTCCAAGTGGTATCAATGCGCAAAGGCATATATTTGTTTAGTTTATTAGATTTGTGAAATTGTGCTTTTTTGTGTGTGATACAGACTCTTCAGGGAACCAGTACAAAATGACATTTAATTTAAATAGACTGCAAACAACATTGACTGCCATATATTAGCATCAGTAACTCCCCATAATAAAACGAAGGTTTTTTTCACTGGGGCTTTGCAATCAGGGCAGGCAGAGAAAACTCTACAAATGAGGACCCTCCGTAGGAAGTCTCTGCAGTTCTTTCCCTGAAGCCTGAATTTTGAAACCATAGCTGGAATGCTTCAAGTCATGCTAATTGTGATGGTGGCACATGGAGAGAGGTGCAATTTCCAAGACCGGGATTATTTAGGGACGTAGAGGCCAGTGTCTTAGTCAGAACTGCACTAGGATGGAAAAGGCAGCCTGAGCTCACTGGGGCCTCGTACTGCCGTAGTTCACCCCACTTAGCAGTCACGGGGGACATGCTATATTCCCACAGGATCTCTAAGGGCCAACACTGACACTCATATATAACTAAAAACTGATAGACTCAGGGGAAATTGTCGGCAATGTAAAATCACCTAAAATGTTACATACCAATCATACCTTCCCAGTCCAAAGTTTAGATACTTGCTTTGAAAAGCATCCATCCTCCTGATAGTCTTTGGTTAAAAGGAAAGGAACAAGATGGGCTGCCTGGGTGGCTCAGTCAGTTAAGCATATGACTCTTGATTTCGGCTCAGGTCATGATCTCAGGGTTGTGAGATCGAGCCCCTCATTGGGCTGCATGCTGGGTGTGGAGCCTGCTTAAGATTCTCTTTCTCCCTCTCCCTTTGCCCCTCTCCCGCCCCAAAAGGGGGAAAGGAACAAGAAATCAGCAGAGCCATGGGGCAGAAAAGATATGGCCGCCACTGAGGGGAGCAAAGGATGGGGGTGAATTAGGTTGAACCAGCAGTGAACTGTTTGATAATGTAAACTGAAATGGCCCAGCTCTTGTAAGTTATAAGAGTGCTTACTTTGAAGTGTTCAGTTCTTTGGTGGTTAAGTCAATTTTTGGAAATGAGGACCTGTGTTGTTTTTGCCTTCCCAGAAATCATTCCTCTACCCCCAGTTCTCCTTTGGGAGCGTCCTTCCTTGCACTCAGAGCCACTGTAGAGTGTGCTGAACACTCACCTATTCACCTCTAGCTCTAGGATCAGGCACCTGATCCATTCCTAGTCAGAGCATGTGGGCCTCTTGGTCACAATAATTGGTTCAAAAAGGGGCACACATACACCATACACTGGACTAATAAGACCAGGAGTGTGTCACTGGATTTTTCCCATAATTAAGAGGAAATATCTTTTTATTTTTTTAAATATTTTAATATAAAATAAACTTATATTTATATATAAATTTACATATAAAAAATAAATCTTTTAAAAAAATCTAAATTTAAAAAAAAAAATCTGTCAAGCTCTAGACACAACCTGAGGTCTAGGTTTATCTCCCCACTAGACTCTGAGTCTGTCCAAACGTAAGTGCTAGGTCATTTCAGACCCAAACACCCAGCTCCTAGCTCAATGTCAGGCAAATTACATTGAACCAAATCAAGCTGATTAAATGCTGTAGGTTGACTTGTATCCCCTCCCCCAAAAAGATATGCTGTAGTCCTGCCAGTATCTTGGTATGTGACCTTATTTGGAGACAGGAACTTTACAGAGGTAATCAAGTTAAATGTGGTCATTAGGGTGGGCCCTAATCCAATATGACTGCTGTCCTTATTTAAAGGGGAAACTTGGACTCAGAGACAGACAGACATGCATAGAAAGAAGACAAAATGAAGATTCACAAAGAAAAAATGGTTATCTACAAGCCAAGGAGAGAAGTCTGGAATGATCCTTCCCTCACAGAGCTCAGACGAAGGCAACACTGGGAGCAGTCTTGATTTAAGACTTCCAGCCTCCAGAACTGTGAGATCATAAATTTCTATTGTTTAAGCCACGCAGTTTGTGAGGCTTTGTAATGGCAGCCCTAGAAAACTAACAGAAAATGAATACATATATGAATGTGTTAAAAGAGAATGAAGAAAATACTACAACAATATATGAGGTGGAATAGACTTTCAAGGAGGGTACAATCCACAGAGTCAAATGCTGCAGATGGTGTGGTGGCATGAGGTGGAAAAATGTCCTTTGGACATTTGGTGCTTTGTGCTTTCTGCTTTGCTTCCGAATACTCTCAGTGAAAATACACCTTAGTAGAACGGTGAAGGCAGAAGCCCAATTATAAGGGGACGAGGAGTCTAAAGAGAAGTAAGCAAGTAGGGGGAAATTATGGAAAAGGGAGATAAATCTATAGCCTACAAAGGAGTTTTCTGTAGGATGGAGAACTGAGTCTGTTTGTGGAATGAAAAAAAGAAGGCAAAACAAGGAAAGGTTAACAATACAATAATATATAATTACATTGCCTTTCCCCAAATTACCTCTGCTTAGGCATAAACCACAGCACTAATGACAGATTCTACTCTGATCACTGCAAGGCAGGCGACCCTTCTCCCTGACACGTCCACAGAATTTTCCTATTTCTGTCAGCCCTCAGACTACCCTGGCAACTGTCTGTGTCAAAAGACAAGTCAGTAGGGTGGAGGGCAGCTTCCCGGAGGACGCACTTCACACTGGCCCTCGTACTCCCTTCACCCTCTACCTCCTCGTGCCTCAGGTGAGTCTGTGTCCCATTTCTTCAGCGCTGGTTCTTATTAATCCCAGCTACAATGGCAGCTAGCTGGCTGGCAGTGGCTACAGGCATGATGGTCTCTAATATGAACACACAAAAATATGCAGGCACATGGGAATCTTAACTCTTGAAATCCAAATCCTCTGGCAACGTATATAATCCTAAATGATTCCTTGGGGAGCTAAGAGGAGCTTGGGGCTGATGATATTTTAGGATGGAGCACTGGCTTAGTCAGCCAAGGCTGCTATAACAAAATACTGCAGACTGAGTGGCTTCAACAACAGGAATTTATGTCTCACAGGTCTAGAGGCTGGGAAGTCTAAGATCAAGGTGTCGACAGATTCAGTTCTTAGTGAGGGCTTGCAGACAGATGCATTCTCCCTGAATCCTTACATGGAGAAGACATAGAACTCTGGTGTCTTACTCCTCTTTAAGGGCACTAATCCCATCATTGGGGCTCCACCCTCATAACCTCATCTAAACCTAATCACTTCTCAAAAGCCCTACCTCCTAATACCATCACATTGGGTGTTAGGGATTCAACATATGAATTTGGGGGTGGAGCATAAACATTCAGTCATAATAGGTATTTATGCAACTCTTTTATATAATATTCCACACCTCTCCTACCTGATCCACAGTTGTTCTGTCTTCACTGGGAATTCATTAATTTCCAGATACAATATTCTGGTCTTTGAGATCGCAAAAGCAAGCATGAAAGGAGTCAACAGCCAACTCAAGAAAATATTTGGAGTCAGAAATCCTTGCATCAAATTTCTAGCCCCATCACTTATTAAGTAACCTTGGAAAAACCACTTAGTATTGCTAAGCCTCAATGTCCTCATCTGTAAAACAGCATGACAATAATGCCTACATCTAAGGGCTGTTCTTACTAAATAAGGTAAGACATGTAAAGCATTAGTTCTCTCCCGGCTTGGACTTAAGTCTTCTCTAAATACTAGCATTCATTGCAAACCCCAACATAAGCCCCATTTTAGAAAATCAAATCACAAGGTAGTCTGCTCCACTGAAGTTAAAATTTTGTTAATAAATAAAAGTCTTTTCCCCTTGATTCAAGATAAAGCTTCTCAAAATATAAACACACCCCTGGTAAATTTAGGTGAATTGATGGAAGGTGTGAATGACTGATGATAGCAATTTGAGCACAGTTTTTTTTTTTTTTTTTTAACATATAACGTATTATTTGTTTCAGGGGTTCAGGTCTGTGATTCATCAGTCTTACACAATTCACAGCGCTCACCATAGCACATATCCTCCCCAATGTCTATCACCCAGCCACCCCATCCCTCCCACCCCCCACCACTCCAGCAACCCTGTTTGTTTCCTGAGATTAAGAGTCTCTTATGGTTTGTCTCCCTCTCTAGTTTCATCTTGTTTCATTTTTCCCTCTCTTCACCTAGGATCCTGTCTTGTTTCTCAAATTCCTCATATGATAATTATCTTTGTCAATATGATTGACTTATTTCGCTTAGCATAATACCCTCTAGTTCCATCCACGCTGTTGCAAATGGCAAGATTTCATTGTTTTGATGGCTGCATAATATTCCATTGTATATGTATATATCACATGTTCTTTATCCATTCATCTGTTAATGGACATCTAGGCTCTTTCCATAGTTTGGCTACTGTGGACATTGCTGCTATAAACATTGGGGCGCAAGTGCCCCTTCAGATCCCTACATTTGTATCTTTGGGGTAAACACCCAGGAGTGCAATTGCTGGGTCGTACGGTAGCTCTATTTTCAACTGTTTGAGGAACCTCCATACTGTTTTCCAGAGTGGCTGCACCAGTTTGCATTCCCACCAACAGTGTAGGAGGGTTCCCCTTTCTCCACACCCTCGCCAACATCTGTCGTTTCCTGACTTGTTAATTTTAGCCATTCTGACGGGTGTGAGGTGGTATCTCATTGAGGTTTTGATTTGGAGTTCCCTGATGCCGAGCGATGTTGAGCACTTTTTCATGTGTCTGTTGGCCATCTGGTTGTCTTCTTTGGAAAAATGTCTGTTCATGTCTTCTGCCCATTTCTTGATTGGATTATTTGTTCTCTGGGTGTTGAGTTTGATAAATTCTTTATAGATTTTGGATACTAGCCCTTTATCTGATACGTCATTTGCAAATATCGTGAGGAGCACATTTTTTTAAAGATTTTTTTATTTGAGAGAGAGAGTATGAGGGGGTGTGGGGGAGGGAGAGAGGCAGAAGAAAGAGGCTCTCTGCTGAGCAGAGAGCCTGATGTGGGGCTGAATCCCAGGATGCTGGGATCACCAACTGAGCCACCCAGGCACACCACACATTTTAATCAGGGAGAAATACAGGCAGAGGATGGCCTATGGAACTACATAGAATAAAAGTATTGAAAGAAAAGGTATCATGTGCAAAAGGTAAATTCACCTGCGTGCAAATAATATGTGGCCTCCCTGTGGGTAGGGAAAAACTGAGGAAAGGGTGTGGTTTCTGATCCAAGTGCAGTGGGACACAGCTCACAGGCCACAGCTACTGGGAGGATGGGAACAGGAAAATGTCTCAGAAAACAGTAACATGCCCAATTCCAGTGACCAGTATAGTCATTCCCCTCAAATGGAAAATGGTGCCCCTGCCACACTCAATTCTTCCTAGACTGGGTTCAATTCAGCCTTCTGCAAATCAAGTCTTGGTGCCAAAGTTTGTTCTTAGGAGACTGAAACAACCACCACCACCATCACACAACAAAAATCCAGTTTCCATGACTTTTACACACACAACTGGTTACACTTTTCCTGACCTGAAGCAGCACATGAGAGGCTGCTGATTCATGTCTATAGTACAACTGATCATCTCTGTTTTCAGCACAAAAAAGACTACTACTACTGTCTAGGGAATTCAGTGACAAAATTCATCATTAGACTACAAGCAGTCATCTGGAACCAACCTCTCAAATAAGTTCAAATTTTTAATAGTGACACTGAGTGGAGAGCTTGAATTTTCAACTGTGATTCCCAGTTTTATCACTTATGAACTCTGTAATCCTGTTTAAGTTCAATTCATTACACCAATATTTATTATCTGCCTAATATGCTACTTAGTTTCTCAGACTGTTTCCCCATCTGCAAATGGGGTAATAATCCCTACTCCTGAGGTTGTGAGAACTCAATTATAAATTGCCTAAGTGACTAGATAACATTTTGAGATGGCAACTTTAGTTGTCTAGGGGTTAGGTAGCTATCTGCATAGTATCGTTTAAAAGAAGCCAGATGAAGGCCTATCCTACCCTAAAATGTTTCATTTCCTCCTCCGAAAGCAGGAAGTGGGCTCCACGCTTTTTTTGCTTGTAAATCATTTGCCTTCCTGGCTTTTGTTTATACAATCTTAACCCCCAGAGTTGAGGGTGGGGGAAAAAAAAAAAGAAAAAGACTTTTTTGGTTGGAGAAACGTGAAGGGAAAAAAATTTCCCTCAGACCAGATTCCTTTGGGATTAGAGGAGAACTAGAGATCTCCTAGAGGAGTGTGGAATGTGTACTCAGGCTCAACCACTCAAGGCCCACTATGGTCAGAGCAAAACAAAGCAATACACGGCTTCATGATGCCCATATGCAGACGGAACCCTTGGCCACCTCATGAAAGGTCTGTGTGTCCTAAGAGGGGTAGAGACGACTATATACACATATTGGCCATGTGGACCAAACCGCTGGATGTTTAGGAGTTATTTGTGTGGGTAATTCAAGTGACCAGACAGCTTCTTTTCATCACCTGCCAAAATCCCGGTATTATGTAAGCCTCCCAAGACCTTGATGTGACCTCAGTTAGCAGACACTGAAAATCACTGAGCTTAAGCCTGGCAGGATGGAAGCTTACAGTAGAAAGTAAGTTGACTTGAAGACCGTATGATGGGACATGACTACAATGAGATTCCTCTCCACACACATGAGGATGGTTATAATAAAGAAAATGATGTACTGGAGAGGATGCGGAGCAATTGGAACCCTCATACATTGCTGATGGGAATGTAAATGGTGCAGCTGCTTTGGAAAACAGTTTGGCAGTTCCTTGAAAAGTTAAACGTAGTTACCATATGGCCTAGAAATTCCATTTCACCCAAGAGAAATGAAAACATATGTACATGAATGTTCAAAAACTTGTACACAAATTTTCATAGCAGCATTATCCATTTCCACAAAATGCGCAAAGACTTCAAATATCCATCAAGTGATGAATGGATAAACAAACTGTGATATAGCCATACAATGGAATATTATTTGGCCATAAAAAAGAATGGAGTACTGATTCACGCTACCACATGAATGAACTAGTTACACTAAGTGAAAAAAGCCAGACACGAAAGCTCATATACCGTATGATCAATTTGTATGAAATGTCTAAAACAGGCAAATCCATTGAGACAGAAGGGAGATTAGTGGACACCAGGGTCTGAGGAGAAGGGGAAATAGAGGGTGACCACTAATGGGCATGGGGTTTCTTTTTGGGGTGATGAAAATTTTCTGGAATTAGATAGTGGTGTTGCTTGTACAACTTAGTGAAAACAATAAAAACCACTGAACTGTACACTTTAGAAAGGGTGAATTTTGTGATAGGTGAATTACATCTCAATAAAACAGATCTATGTCTGCCCATTTGAGTTATAGACTAAAATTTACAACTGCTACATATGTAAAGCACTTTTACATAGACCTGGATCAGAGTAGGAGTTCAATAAATGGAACCTATTATTAGAAAGCAACTCAAGGCAGGATCTGATCTTCACAAAAGTGTCAAAAATGCAATTTCCCACTAGGCACAAGCTGGTAGCCATCTTGAAACAAATTAAAATTCTCTCGGTCTCTACTCCCCAAAGCTGAAGAAAGGTATTTTGCCTGACATGGGTTCCTGATCTAGGGAAGGAAGTTGTTCCCCTTTCTGCCCACAATGGGCAGAAAACAGACAGTCTAAGAAACCCAAATTAAGGAAATTTAATCTAATTCATCAAAACTTCGCACATTATCATGACTGCAACCCCTGCTGTACTGATACCCAAAGACTGTCCTAGAAAGGAAAGGATTTCCACTTCGAGTTTTCTGATACTATCATATGGAAAGGAGAGTAGGAGCAGAACTGTGTGATTTCAAGGATTTAGATGTTTTAAAGGGACTGAGAGAGCAAGATTGGACAAATGAAGGCAGTAACTGAGAGTCCGGATAGCACGGCTGACACAAGCTGCTCATGCAGGAATTAGGGAGCAAAGAACTGTCCTCAGAAATGTCCCTTTAAGTTCAAACACAAGCTTCCTGCGGATCAACAGAGTGAAAAACTTAAAATGAAAAGACTGGAGCATAACTCTGAGATGAGGAATGGGTCTTTTTCTTATGACTGTTAAATGTACAGTCCCCTTATGATGGAAATAATGTTATTACCCTGGAGGGTGTTCTAGTATGATGTCTGCTGGCTCATATTTTAGTTTAGAGCCAAAGTTCTTAAGAGTCATGACTTACTTCTGAAGGAATGAAAAGGACTTTGTGAAGAACAGAACTAGTCAACATTATTATGGGGCACTGACATAGCAATTTGCTTGCAAATGATTTTAAAAAACGACTGCTAATAATGCACCTTATTGTATATATCTCAACAAAGCCACCTTGGGTAATCAAAGTAATGCAAGGCAATGGTTAACAGAAAGGAAACAGGAGAACCTGCAGCACTACCAGCAATGACTGAAATTAAATTAAGTACATAAAATAATCCAATGGGACCACTAGATAGCCGTGGGCAATAAAACAGTCATCTAGTCATTTCATGTGGTTGTGTAGTAATGTGTGGGGGCAATAGTATTTACTAAGTAAAAGAACTGACACAAAGACTGAAAATTCAAAAACGGAGGTTCACCTGTGTGCTTAACTGGAGAGTAATGTTATTTTCTTTACCTCTGATCAAATCACAGCACACTCATGCACACAAACCCCATGACCAGAATGACCAATGGAACACCAGAGTCACTGTTGTCAGAGCTACTATAAATCTTCACTTGAATGAAGAAATCATGGTTATTGCTATCAAAGAGCACAATGATAATACAGAAAATGCTTGCAAAAAGTTGAAAAAAATCATGAAACACTAAACACACACAAACACATCATTCACATTTAAATGCTGCCCATGGGTAAAGGGTGATGCAATCAGGTTCCATTGTAGACTCCCAGTCAGCGAATGCTAGTTCCTGCCAATTAGGTAGAGGCCAGACTTTATAGATCTCTGGAAGTGAGTGAATCAAGGCCCTACCTCTAATAGAGAAACCCAGAACACAAGGAAATGTTGTAGAATAAAACCTCACACTGAGCCCGGTTAGCCATCTAATCCAATCCCTCCAGTTCTCCCACCACTGTCCAGATCAGTAATGGATGATACCCTTCCCCGGTGTGGATGATACCCTTCCCCGGTGTGTCTCCTTGAGGCACACAGCATCCTCAACTGAGGTGCTAACGGAGATACCCTGTGAGCGTGTAGTATCCATCACTTAACGGTAACCTGATCTCAGTCTCTCCTGCTTGTCTTTTAAAGAATATATAAACCCACATTCAGCCCATTCAACCAGAAGTAGGGGCCCAGATCAGGCAGTGATAGTAATTTTTAATTCACTAATGCTTAGAGCAACCAAAAGCACAGGGGCTAAAGGACTTATTTGGGAACAAGTCTTATTTAAAAATGCACTAGACCACATCAAGGAGTACCACTGGGAAAACATAAGGAGAGGCCATCCCAACCCTGCCCATGAAAGAGTCTCAGAAGAGTCAAGTGGCATAGATCCATCTATGGCCTGAAAACCAGACTGGCCTGCCCAAGTATCTTGCCCCTGCCAGCTCACAAAGGCAATCCTCAAACACCAGCCAATGTGCAAGCTGCCACTCAGAATGATCTCCCCCAACTCCACATTCCCCGCCCAATTCCAGCTGCTTTTGCTGTGATAAAATCTTCCCAGCTCTAAATTATTGGCTCTGTAACTCCAATTATGATCGTTCCTTTATGTCCTCAGGTTTGAAATTGACCTTAGTGGATGGTCTTCCAGACTACCTAGAGGCTGTTCCTCCTACTCCCAGTCAGCACCACAGTCATCAATGCCATCAGCCTATTGCATCGCAGCCTTGTCCTGGCCACTCTGTTAGTGTTCTTCTCGGCCATCACAGATTCCTGCAGGAAGTCAGGGAAGATTCAGGCACCAAAAAAGTAGAAGAAAAACAATCTGAAGAGAAAGTGACTAGCACCAATGATAACAAATAACAATCATGGGTTATTATATGTGATGGCTTAGAGCCCACCAGGCGACCAAAGAATGAAGAAGTAAGCAAACAGTGAAGTAGATAGTAAGTATGTATGTACTATGCTTTCAAGAAGCAGAGATACAGATAAAGTACTGTCTTGAGATGGCAGCAGGGTTAAAAGAGGGGTTTCTGAAGACTGTAAGGACTTGAGCATTAGATGGAGGATCTATCCCTAGAAATGAGAAAGGCCATAATTCTCAGACACGCAGAGAAAGGAAAAAATGGGAAACAGTGCAGAGAAATTGACAAAGAAAAATGAAAGTTGAGGGAATTTATGTTCATTCATCTGATATCTTTAAAGTGAGAGACAAGTCATTTTTTAGGAATAAGGAAATCAGTAGCAGGGTCGGTATCTGAATACAGTTGCCAGTCAAAGGAGTTGAATAAATAGGTTCCCAAAGAGCTGTAAGGATCCAGTTTACAACTAGAGAACATGAGTGTGCAGGAAAGACTTTCCTCAGCAATACTCAGAAGACAGATGAGACATAAAAACCAGACAGTGCACCAAAGTTCGATCCAGTGAGGACTGAGATTTCCGAACACTCTGGTTAATGTTTCTGTGAATGGCTATAGTACACAAGTCCACACAAAGGGTGCTCAAAGGGAGGATGGACCCTAAAAAGAGGCAAAGAGTTCATGGCAAAGCTAGAGTTCATGGTGAAGCCAATTCTAGGTTCAGAATGACCAAGGGAAAGAGGACGAGATCAAAGAACAGGAACTCTCATCAGAGAATGGAAAGAAAGGTGAGTGGAGTTACGCAGTGAAAGGGTTAGGAAGCCAAGGGAATAAAAAGTCTCAGTGGAGAAAGGAAAACCCTTGAAGCAGAGAGAGGAAGACCAAAAGGCTGATATGGACGAAGACAGGAACTTATCCCCATGAGCCCATCACTTTAATAGGGATCTTCAACCCTTAGCGTCTGTATGATGAGAAGCCCTTGGCAGGCTGCTAGAAGAATAGTGAGAAGAGGACAACATTCATTAGCCCTTAAGTCAACTAGATAATCAAGAACACATTGTTGATAGAGTCCTGTGAGTTAACACTGACATTCTTCTGATACAGCTAAGGAGTCAGGAGTATAACAGTGTGGTATGGGTCTACAGCAACCCAGGAAGAGCCAGGCTATCATTTTACATCTTCAACTCCTCTTTCTCTCCTTCAGTGTTTCAGGAAATAGGTAAATGCTATCTGGATGACTAATTCAATTTATTTAATAGTATGTTTGTTTTTGAAAATGGCATGTTAACTATAGTGTGTCATATCAGATAGAAAAGATATGCAAACCAGATTTTATTTTAAGTTCAATATTACTGTGATTTAGAGAGTATGATTGGCAATTCTGAAGCATGAGAAAAACATTCACTAAAGATTTTAAAAATTATTTCTAAATTCCTCTATTATTTATTCCATCTGTTCTCTGGGCTGTACATGTATATTTTTAACATGGTTCTACTTTTGTTAATTCTTTGATAGTTTGCTAAGGGAAATGCTTAGTGAGTTCAATCAATATCCATTCTATTGCTAACATTTGGCCTTCTGTTAAAAAAAAAAAAAAGTTTGGATGGTCATTCACTGGAGAAAGAAATCCTTTCATGCACCCGTTAAGATTTAGAGGCAAGAAATCATTTTTAAGGAGTTTGACCTATGAATTTTATTAAGGTTCATACATTTTTGTATCACATGTGGAATACATTTTGTATTCCAATTATCCTTGGAGAATGTAACAGAATTCCCTTCCCCTAGTCAAGGAAAAATAAATTCTTAACTTTGAATTATCCTGGCTAATGGTTCTGCTTCTAACCACGACAAAGAAATGAACATCAGACTTGCTGCTCTCTCATCAACAACTAGAGAACTTAACAAAATATATGAAGCAATTATACACAGATATTAAACCATACGTAGCCCCAGTCTGTGATCCACAAGACGAGAAACAAATGAGCTAAGCCTTGTGATATCCCTGGCTTTCTACCAGGAGGCACTTTTCAAACTGTGGTTCAAGAAGACAAAAATCCAAGCAACCATGGTGGTTTCACTGAGTTGGGAAAACAGAGAAGGGCTGTGGGGGCTGATGCAGTGAGATTTGTGGGGCAGAACAGAAAGCCATGCAGAGAATGATCTCCAGATAAGTGCACAGGTGTCCTCTTGGGGCTTTGGCTGCATATCAAGATGTACATGCATTGACTGAGACTTCCAATGGGTAATTAAAGAGTAGGTAAAGAACAACTGCCAGTAAGGAAGCAGTTAAGTTCAACAATTCTTAGATCCCAGAATCTGGGAGATACTTGATTCCTGGTATTTTGTGTAGAGAGATCACCGAGGGATTCAGTAGAGATCACAGATGTGTCACTCCTTAAAAGTAGGACTGAAGTTGCCTTGGAATAAAAGTTATCCTAGATACACTCTAAAAGCTTTGAAATAATTCTCAAAGGAATCTAAAAGTAGCTTACTTGCCTGTCAAACTTTCTATAGGAAGACGAAAATAAACTATGTATCAATATAACATTGTCCACAATCCAATAAAAAATGAAGAGATAGGTCAAGAAGCAGGAAAATAGGATTTTTCATATTTTGGTAAGATAGTAGTCCCTAAATGATTCTTGAAGGGATTCATTTCTGCATCATTAAGAGAGCAAGGTTTAAGATGGCATAGCCAAGGAAAATAATCACTAGGTAACTTGTCTCTATGCCTTTGGCCCACAATCAGCTCCATTCTAGGTATTTAAGAAAGTTGTCTCTGAGAAGAAAGACAATGCAGATGGATTCTCGCGTACAAACAGGGAAGAGTTATTTAAATTGCATGACAAATTTTGCTAAAAATACTATAATAGATCAGAAAACTATCATGACATCTCTACAGTATACAACTGTTTAGGTGAAATATATTTATCTTGACATATTTATTGTTTCTTATTTAATTTTTTGGGATGGCCAGAAGTGAATTATTTTTCCTAAAATGGCAGGTATTTGAAAATGACCCTGCATTCTCCCCAAAACAGAAAAGGAAAATACACATTGATGGAAATGTAGAGCAATAAAAATAGAATTAGGATAGAAAAATAAAATATAAGCCACTACCATCTCACAAAAGGAACAGTGTTGTCTTGGGAAAGTAATACAATTGGCTGTGTTTTGTTTCCTAATAATATGAAAACATTCTACTGAGTCTGTCTGGGTCTGACTTTCAAGCAATACCGTTATGGTTGGTTACATGGTTACTAAGTTACTAAGATTACTGAAGTTACATGGTCTTCCCTAGCAAAATAAATTATTAGAAATGCTTTATAAAATATATTTAAAAATTACAACCATCAACTGAGCTACAAAGGAAAGAAAGAAGGAAAGAAGGAAAGGAAATACAAAGAAAGAGAGAAGGGGGGAACAGACAGAAGGAGGAAGGGAGAGAATACTAAGAACATTTTTAACAAACAATAAATCTGAAAACTCAGATGAAACAACTTTATAGAAAAATATACATTGCCAAAACTGATACCTGAATAACTAAAAAACCTGTTATCCAGTAACAAGTGAAGAAATTATATTAGAAATTTTTAAAAATCTACCCACAAATTAAACATCAAATCCAGAGATTTAAGTTTTTGTCTCCCAAAATGTTTAAAGGACATTATCTTTACCTTAGGTTAGTGGAAGAGGGAAGTGGGAAGAAAATAAAAATCCTTTTGAAAAAAAATTGTTTTTAAAAAAATCAGGCTATTTAAAAAGTGCTAAAAAACAAAGACAAAAAATATTAACTATTCAGATTGAAAAAAGAAATTTTGTCTTCAAAAGGTTGGCTATGAAAAGATTAAAGCTATTTTTCAAAAGAAATGATGAAAACCAGAAAACAAAGGAATGACATACTGCCAACCTAAAATTCTATATCCAGAAAAAATATTTTGAAACAAAGACAAAATAAATACATTTTCATTACACATTTTGAAAAAAGCATTTCCAGTAGACCTGCAATAAAAAAAAAAAAAAAAAAGACTAGAGACACCTGTGTGGCTCAGTCTGTTGAGTGCATCCAACTGTTGATTTCAGGTCCGATTATGATCTCAGGGATGTGGGCTCAAGCCCCACAGGTAGGGCTAGGGGCTGGGGGTTCAGCGCAGAGTCTGCTTGTCACTCTCCCTCTGCTCCTCCCCCTCATCGTGCTCAAGCGTGTGAGCGCGCATGCTCTGGCTCGCTCCCGCTCTAAGTGAGTCTTAAAAAAAAAAAACATGAATGACAAAAATAATACAGAAATGGGTGTATTAAAGTGTTCCAAGGTTCTACAGTTTTAAGGAAGTGGTAAAGTAATACTAGCTTATGTCAAAATGAATATACGTGCTTTAATCTCTAGAAATTGAAAAAGAATAAATAAATTATATAGGGGGAGAAAAATAATAAAAATTATTTGATTAATCCAAGGAGAGTTAAAAAAAATAAACATAAAGCAGAGGTCAATAAAATGTTAATTTAAACACAAATATATATGTAATCATATTAGCATAAAGGGACTTAATGCTACCATTAAAAGACTAAGATTATCATCTAAGATTTAAAAATGCAATATTTAAATTGCTTCAAGAGACAAATCTGAAGTATAAGGACAGGAAAAGGTTGAAAGCAATAGGATGGCAAAAGATACACCATGGAAACCTAAATACAAAGTCAGATGAAGAAAATTTTAAGGCAAGAACATTAGCAGAGATTAATGGGGTATTTTATAATGATAAATGAGCCAATCCACCGGAAAGATATAATAGTTCTAAATCTGTATTCATTCAACAACAGAGCGTCCAAATACCTAATAATAGTCTGGCTATCAATAACAGGTTTATATTTGAAAAAAAAAAAATCTAGCAAAATAAAGGAGAATTAGTTTTGTAATCTTAAGTGATAGAATAAGTAGCTAAAAAAAATCAGTATGGATACTGATATATGTAGATCATTGCATCCGACAAGTGAACAATACAAAATCTTTTGAAGTGCAGATGGAACATTTACAAAAGCAGACCATATGCTGCCCCATAAAACAAATCTCAACAAACTGCAAAGAATTTAAATAATTTCAGTGTTTTTTTTTTCTGACCATAACGGGGTCAAGCTAGAAATAAATCAAATGGCTTGAAAAAAATCACATGAAGATTACTAGAAAATCCCCCATTGCTTGAAAACTAAGCAGCATACTTGTAAATATTCATCAATCAAAAACAAAACTGTTGGTTTGCAGACTGGTCGTGTACATAGGGGCAAGGAGCTCGAAGAAAGTAGCACACAACTTCACATTCATTGATCGGTGGCCGTTTTTATAAGCAAGGGAATTTACGATGTTTGTCGAGGGCGTCATAACAGGAGTGCATCTCCGCAACCACCCCCCAGAATCTTAAAGTTTATATGGAGGCCTTACCTGGGTTCCCTCACAGACACCGTCCCCCAGAGTCTCAACAACACTGTATTCTTTCAAGGCTGCGACCTTGAAAATGGCTCCCACTGTGTAAACAGTGGGCGGAACCAGCATTCCCAAGGGCCGGGGAGGAGGGTCTGGAGCCTCTAATTGCCCACATGCAGCTCCAGGGTCAACCATCCGTGGCTCGTTATCGATAATCATCTCCAACAAAACATGATACCAGAACAGATTTTTAAATTAAATGATAATGAAGACATGATTTATCAAAATTTGAAACTTGAAGGTTGCAACTAAAACAGTACTCAAAAGAAAACTTATAATCTTCAAAAATATACTTAAAAAGAAAAGGCTAAAAAATAAACTATCTGGGGGCGCCTGTCTGGCTCAGTCGGTAGAGCCTAAGACTCTCAATCTTGGGGGTTGTGAGTTCTAGCCCCAGATCCAACATAGAGCTTACTTTTAAAATAAATAAATAAGGGCGCCTGGGTGGCTCAGTCAGTTAAGCACCTCTCTTTTGGCTCAGGTCATGATCCCAGGACCCTGAGATCAAGTCCCAATCGGCTCCCTGCTGAGCCGGGAATCTGCTTCTCCTCTCCCTCTGCCTCTGCCCCTGTCCCCCCACTCATGGGTGCTCTTACTCTCTCTCAAACAAAATCTTTAAAAAATATCAACCATCTGATCTTTCTATTCAAGAAGCTAAATAAAATAAAGCAAAGCAACCCCAAAGAAAATGGAAAGAACATAATAAAGATATATCCAAAATTCAAGGAAATTGTAAAATTTAGATGAAATGAACAATTTTCTTGAAAAAGAGAACAGTTCAAAACTAAAAAAAAAGAAACTAAATACTAGTTTGATATCTATTAAAGCAATTGAATTTATTATTAAAACCTTCCCACATAAAGAATACTCCAAGTCTGGATGGATTCACTGTGAATTATTTCAAATATTTAAAGAATTAACACGCATACAAATACTTCCATAGAAGAGAAACAGTAAATGCTTTCAAATTCATTTCCTGAGGGCAGCCTAACCTTGATATCAATATCTGACAAAACATTACAAGACTGGAAAATCATAGACCATATTATCTAATTAGCTTAGATACAAAAATCCCCAACAAAATATTAGAAAATCTCACCCATAAAAAGGTTAATACATCACCACCAAATGGAATTTCAGGTAGGCAAAGGTGTTTTAACGTTCAAAAATGTTATCAGTGTAATTTACCATATTAAAAGCAAAAAGTAGAGACATTATATAATTATCTGTCAATAGAGGCAAAAAAAAAAGCATTTCAGGAAAATTCAATACCCATTTATATCTTTAACAAAAAAGGGAACTTCCCGAATCTGACATAAGTTATCTACAACAGTCTAACAACACACATAATGAATAGTTTCTCACTGAAATGAGGAATGAACCAGGAGACTCACTACCCCTGTTTCTATGCAACCTTGATTGGAGATTCCAAACAATGCAGTGAGGCAAGAAGATGAAATCAAAGGCTTAACAATTAGAAATGGAAAAATAAAACTGCCATCATTCACAGAAGATATGATTGTGTATATAGAAAATTCAGCTAATTAATCAACTGAAAATCCACCAATAATTAGAATTCTTAAGTGAATTTATATAGATTTGATGAAAATCCTCCATGAATATTTCCATTTCTGTATAGTCCTGACATTCTAAGCAAGGAGGCAAGTATGAATAGCAAAGGCCTTGGCAGGAAGAGATAATAAATGGTTCTAGAGAGATTTGGAGATTTATCTCTCTGGAGCCATTTGCTTACTACATTCATGGATAATAAACCTAATCTCTTTCTCCTGCGGGGAGAACAGGCAGGTTTGTAGCAGCCTCATAAGATCGGGAGTTTCCAATGGTCAGTGTTGTCATCTGCCCACAGACCTGGGTGGGCAGAATTCCCCTTGGCCCACTCTGCCTTACCCCCATGAACTTGATGGGGGTAGGGGAGGGGGGTAGCTAAGAAAAGTCACGTAAACGTGTGCCGTGACTAATAAATTGTCTTCAACCAGTTTGGCTCGTTTCCTTACTGATCAAAGTCATTGAAAAGTGGCGAGCAAATCTTAGCAACTGTTTGACCGTTTGACGTAATACTTAACAGCAAATGAGTCAAAATAGAAATTAACAAACAATACTATTTACAGTGGCACTAAAATATATCAAATGCCTAGAATTATATCTAACAAAATTGTAAAAGACTTCTGCACTAAAACGAGTCATGAAACAACAAAATAAAATTCTAAATAAATGAAGAGATTATCACAGGTTTTGTAAAGTTCAGCATTGTGAATGTGTCAGTAATGTCAAAATTAATCTACAGATACAATGCATTCCCAAATAAAATCCCCCCAAATTGTGCAAATTAACAGGTTTCTAAAATTCTTTATTTCATATACACTCTCAAACGTACAGATAAGCGCAAAGACCCTACAAAACCAAGGCACTATTGAAGAAGATGAGCACTGGGAATCTTATACCCAAAGATATCAAAAACAATTATAACATACAGATAGGTCAGTGGAATAGAATAGAGTCAGTAAGTAGTCTACACACGTTCAGTGACATGACTTCTGAAGATGACACTGTAGTGCAAGAAAAAGAATGATCTTTCAAAAAACTGTGCCAGGTCAATTACCACATACTAAAATACGAATGTAGAACGCAATCTCCCACATTACACAAAAAATACTTCAGATGGATTGTGGATCTAAATGCCAAAAATAACCAAAAGGTTTTGAAGAAAACATGGAATATATATCCATGACTTAGGAATAATCAAAGCTTTTTAAAAATAGGACACAAAAGGCACTAATCCTAGAGAAAAACAATGATAAAATTTAACTACATTGAAATTAAACCAAGCATATGGTCTATAGTGGGTTGAAGAGTAGCCCTCCAAAAAGATATGGCCACATGCTGACCCCCAGAACCAGTGAATGCGGTCTTCTTTCATAAAAGGGTCTTTGCCAATGTAGTTAAGGATCTTGAGATGAGATCATCCTGGATTATCGTGGTGGGCCCTAAATCCAGTGACAAATGTGCTTGTAGGAGACACATAGAAAGGAATGTGCCACATGAAGGCAGAAGTAGAGATTGGAGTTACTCAGTCACAAGCCAAGGAACACCTTGAGCCACCAGAAGCTGGAAAAGGCAAGGAAAGTTTTGCCTTTAGAGCCTTTGGAGGGAGTCCAGCTCAGTCAACACCTTGATCTTGGACTTCTGGCCTCCAGAACTGTGAGAAAATAAAATTTCTCCTGTGGTAAGACCCCCCAGTGTATAGTCATTTGTTATAGCAGGCACAGGAGACTAATGCAGGGCCCTCTGAAGTATGGGGTCCTGTGGGACTGCAGAGGCCATGGGCTGATGAAGCCAGCCCCGATGGAGCCGTTATGATTGTTCAATGACAATTTAGACATCAATGATGACAGTAAAATGAAATGGACTAAGACATATCAAATATGTTTAAAGCCATGAGTTAAAAACAATACTAAAGATCACCTTGAGGTCTGCTAGGTAACTAACCTATTGTTTTAGTAGAGGCTGATGAAATAGAGAAAAAAGTTAAGAATTCAGCTTGCCTCATCTATACAAACTGCATTTCAGAATAATAGTTGAGAAAGGAAAGCTCTTCTCAAATGATGTATTCCAGCTAGTAAATGAAGAAAGAATGATAGAATATCACCATTTTTCACCCTCCGTTGAATTAAGGATCTAAGCAACAATCATCAAAGCTTGATAACATGATGCAGGAGAAATAACAACACTTTCTGTTTCTTGATTCAAGTTTATAATCCTGTCTTTGATGGAGTCATGCAACTGAAAAAAAAAAAAAAAAAAGTCGAACCTGAAGCTGATCAATCATCTAGCTCTAACTAGCAATTTATAGGAAATACCAGGGTCAGAGAAGCATGTTGAAGGATGCCTTGAAAATGCAATCAGGAACCAACAGTCTGTGTTTTCATGAGAAATTCAACAGTTCACAGAACATGTTTGCTTGTTTTGTTGTTGGTGTTGTTATTTTAATAAATAAATTACAAGAGAAACAAAAAGAAAGGAGAGAAGACCTCCAGATTAAAAGAGACACATGGACAAAAAATTTATCATTTTCATTTTTTGTTTTGATCCAAATAATAAAGCATTTTCTTAAAAATCCCAATAGATTTTTTAGGTGGAACTTATTTGATAAACTGACCTTAAAAATTCATAGAACAAAAAGCAAAGAAGATGTATGACAATTTTGAAGACAAACAACATAGCATATGTAATTTTTCTCCCACATCATTAAACTATTATATTGAAAATAGTGAGTATTGGCAGGAATGGGAGTGCAAATATTCAAAAAGTAAGGGCACTAATCACACAGAAGGGCTTTAGCACTGATCCCAGAGGCCCTGGGTGTGCCAGATATTAATTCTTTAATTTCTAGATCATGAGTGGGTTTGAGGAGGCAAGGTGCAGTCGTAAGAAAAACTTACATTCGATCACTACCTCATCCCACAGACAAAAAATTAAAGTCTAAATATCTTAAGAAACAATGTAAAAAAAGCAAAACTTTGAAACTGTTAGAGGAAGTACAGAGAATATATTTTGACCTCAAAGAAAAGGAGTCTTAAATAATAAGAAAAATCTCTAAAGGAAAAGACTGACAGTTTTGATTATAGTGAAATTTAAACTTCTGCACAAAATGATACCATGTACAAAATTTTTAAAGGCCCAAAGATAGGGAGAAGATATTTACTATCACACACAGACATGTATGTTTAAAGGCAAGAGGTTAGAGAAATGGCGGGGGGGGAAGCAAAAATTATAATAAATAGAAAAGCCAAACTGTCAGTAAGTATATAAAAAGATTCTCAGACTCTCTTGTAATCCAGTAAATACAAATTAAAACAATAAAATACCATCTCATAAACAATAAAATGCCATCTCATCAGGCAAAATTTTTCAGAGTTAAAGAAATGTGGGTTGAGTTACATAAAATTGCTATTTTTGTAGATCGAAAGTGATTACATACAGCAATTTCACATGGTTGAACCAATATATACCCTATAATCTAGTATTTCCCTTTCTGTGTATAACCCCTCTCAATCAGGGTTCTGTGAGAAAACTGCCCTATAAAAAAATAATTTGGGTAACAATTTTCTCCATTCACCCGGGGTACATAGCTAGTTCCATTCTAGATTCATAGGAGGAATTCATTCATTACATATGAGGGATGCTTGAGCGCAGGAGGCTTTAATTCTCTCCCAAAATCCTAAGAAGGGACAAAAAGAAACTTTTTCATATGTACACAATAAGGCATGCATTAGGATATTCAATGAGCTTTGTTTTAACAGCCAACATTTTTTAAAATGTGTATTTACGAATATATACTCTTATGATGAACAAATTGGTACCATATTCACAAAATAGAATGAATGAGCTAGTTATATATGTGCCCAAACAGGTAAATTTCAGTAGTATAAAGTGAAAAAGCAAGCTGCAAAAAAAAAGCATACAGAATATGATACTTTTACACAAATTTTAATAGCATACAAAACAACTCTATACATTGTTTTTCCGTAAACATACGTGTGACAAAAGTATAAAAAGTAATTAATAGGAAGAGTAAGCTGGAATGTCAGTATAGGCCTTACCCCTGGGAAGGGAGGCACAGGAAGATTTCAACAATAAGCGTAAAATGTTATTATGTTACGATTTCCCCTGTAAAAGGGATTTGTACTTCGTTAATTTATGTTCAGTCTAGCTGTTACCCGCACATGGAGGTTTGTGTAATTATTTTCTGTACTCTTCTTTTTAAAACTTTAGAAGAAAAAAGAGAAAGCCTAGCATGATTGAAGATAAGAGCAAGTGCTCCCACTCAATGCAGCCCTTACCATGTGCCGACCACCGCAGGAAGCCCCTTACACGCCTTATCTCACTTAATCCACACCGAAAACCTGTGACAGGTACACCAGTCTCCTTGTAGATAAATGAAGACCAAAGTGTGGGCAAGCCCACATTTCTAGTCGGTTAGAGTCAGAGCAGTCCCAACTACAAATAATTACCTCCACGGTGATAGAAAAAAGAACAATTGAATTTCATGAAGTTATTGTAGGTTTTCTGAATTCATCCACTTAGTCATTGATTCTCTCAATCATTCATTCCTGCTCATGGCTAAGGCTAAACTCCATCCCTTAACAACTTGTGTAAGCTGGGGCTTTTTAACTTGATGACCCCATCTATAAATGGAAGGCCCTTCCTTTTGGGTTGATGGCAGGATGAAAAACACATGTGCAGAACAAGCACTCGCTACATCTTGGTAACTATTTACTCATTCACACGCTCATTTGCAATTAACTATCTTGCCGGGTGTCAGTCACAAAAATTGGCCCTGAGGATGCAGACATGAGGAATGAATCAGGAACTGTGACCTCACGGCATTTCTAATCTACTGGGTCAGAGGCTCACAGGAATGTGCAATCGCAATGAAGTACCACAGGGGTGAGACCCATGTCTAAATAAGGCACAGAGGGACACGAAGTTAGATCATGCCACATGCTGGAGACGAAAAAAGGATATGAGGAAGTCAAGACAGTCTTCAAAAATTAGAGTTGGTGTTTGAGTTGATTCTGGGAAAATTAATCAGTTTTAGCCTAGCTGAGAAGGAGAACATTCAAGCAGAAGAAAGAACATCAGCAAAAGCAGGCAACTGAGGCCAGGTCTGGCCGGCTTGGTGAACTGTCACGGTGTTGGGGGAAAGATGGGAGATGCCGGTGTTGAGGAAAAGGATTGGAAAGATCCTTAGGGACCAGACCATGAAGGAGCCACATGCCGTGCTTCACTCGGTTTGGGATTTCTATCCTAAAGGAAACGGGAAGATACTGAAGGATTTTAAACACTGTGAAGAGATTTTGGGACTGGTGGGGTGGGGGGTTACTATGGCAGCTGAGATTCTAGGCTTACACATTCTTGTGATCATGTAATTCACATTTCCCTCCCCTTGTTAACCATAAAATCCATTAAGGTACTGATTATCAGTCATGCCCAACATGATGAACGTCCCAACAGAGTTGATGGTAGGGATCTCAAGAATATTTATTGAATAAATGGAGGAGGTGAGATTAGAAATAGTAGGCAACGGAAATAGTCTGGGGGCGGGGGTTGGGGAGTGGAGATCACCAGGATCTTTCCATGGTGGCAGTGGCAGCAGGGCTGGGGGTGGATAGGAGAGACACAAGGGAGTGTACCGAGTGAAGTCGTGAGAGTTACAGAGGACTTGGAAAACAAGGGAGTGGTGTCAGTCTTGGGAGATTCTATCTTGGGTGACTTGATGAACGGTGGGTGCTATTGACTGAGCCCGGGGAAAAACAGGGGGTGCACAGGCTTGTGCACACGGGAAGTGGATCGTCTACACTGTGATGGGGAGAGGGAAGCCAATGTCAGATTCGATTATTTTCTTTCTTCTTTCACACTCTTGCTTGCAAAGAAATAAAAAATACAAGAAGACATTTGAATGGAGATCATTGTTGCCCGTGAATAAAAGGTTCTGATATGTATATTTTAAAAGACTAATGCCACAATGGTGAGCAACATTTGAAGGAAAAGAAATATCATGGTAATTGGGAAGGAATGGAAGAAATTAAAAAAAAAAAAACCAAGACAGAAACCTTTGAAAAATCTTGACATAATGGGAGGAAATTAAGGAGGAAGGAATTATAAATGGGAGATGAAATTTGTGTGAAAGCAGCATGATAAGGAAGAAAGAGTGAAGAATCTATTTAATAATGTTTTAACCTAAAAAATGGTGACTAGGCATTGCTTTAAGATAATGGGTGCTGTCAAACTTCAGTGGGAGCAATTTTCCAGGCCTTTCAGTTAATAGAGGTCTGAATCCAAATTAGGGTGCCCATGCTCGGAGAACCCAAAAGGTATCCTAGTGGGAGTAGAAGGTCTTGCATGTCACATTAAGGGAGCCCTGATCCCACCAGATTTTAGCAACTTTCAAAACGGAAGGCTAGGTGCTGTCTCTGGAATTCTGCTTACCACTAATGGCTCAATTAAGAGATTCAGACCCTTTCTCAATTACAAGGACCAAGCGATGACCATCTCAATATTTTCTTCTGATTTTTTTAAAAGCTCCTGGCCAACCTTCATTTTTCTTCAAAGAATTTGTACACATCTACCTCCTCTGGAAAGGCTGCTCTCTTTTTATGAGAGAAAAATAATTAAAGTTCTCCTTCCCACCTCTAACTCCCTCTCTGCCCAGCTCCCACACAATGGACGTTCAAGTCTCCCTAGATTGCAGAATAAATATTGATCAGTGCAATCCTGTTTACTGTGGGAATAATGCTCTGTGTTACTATCCATTCCTGTTGCAGGTTATACCTTGTGAATTGGTATCCGGCCATGCCTCGTAGGTGTGAAGGTAGGACAAACGGATGTATTTAGTGATGATGGTACAGTTCCTGCCTTTTTCCCACCCTGTGATGTCCTAGCACCTAATTAATGGCATGATTTCAGGATGACTGTCCGCCTGTGTCCGTTTTTACTTTGAATACAATCAGAATAAGCCAGATTCCACTAGTATCATTGTCACTTCCTGAGGTCTGTTAAACACAAAACATGACAATATGGGCCCCAAAGGACACCACATGAAATTTCTGCCGTGATTAAATTTCTGTCTCCCATAGTTTCCCATGGAGAACTTTGTGAGCAAGTGTAATCCCAACTAGCTCAACTCCACACTGCCCCTTCCAGCAACATTAAGAGCATTTTATGAAGTGGCAGGATAGAAAGTATCAAGAGCAGAAGGATCAGGAATTCTCCTTCTTCCCCAGCACTGGGACGGAGGATTTGAAAGGCGAGTCATCCAATGGGCAGCAGCAGCAACTCTGTCATCTGTGTTTCCCATGGGTTGGAATTTTTAGTGAAGTCACACTAACAAAGCAATTGGCACTGGGCAAGTCTGGCCCTACCTCCAGGACTATAGGCCCTGGGGGTGCACAGTTCAGGACACAAAAATATCACAAACCAAAGACCCTGCATAACTTATCACCACTTTCTACCTGAATTAATTACCCTTTCATAACATCTTATACTGCAGCTTGAGGCATTGTTGGTTGTATTAGTCAGGGATCTCCAGAGAAGTGGAAACAACAGGGTCAGTATAGATATACATATACATATATATACACATATATTGTATACATATACAGTCTGAGCCCAGAGGCTCTCTGCTTGCAGAATCCCTTCTTGCTCTGGGAAAGTCAGGTTTTGTTTTATTAAGATCTTCAACTGATTGGGTGAGGCCCACCCACATTATAGAGGTAATCTGCTTTACTCAAAGTCGGCCGATTTAAATTTTAAACTTATCCAAAAAAACAACTTCACAGAAGCATCCAGAATAATGTTTGACAAAATATGGGCACTGTGGCCCAGCCAAGACATATAAAATTAACCATCACATGAGCCATGTCGGTTATGTTGTTTGTTTTTATTTGTTTGATTCATTTGTTTATTTGTTTTTCCTGGATGAACTCAGACAACACTTATATTTTTCTATAGAAAATCATCTTACATGGGTGAGAGGGAAGACCCCGGAGAAAAATCTGGGGAAGTTATTTCCTTGAGTTCTAGCTATACGTCCAGGCCTCTGCTGGATGCCTCATAAACCTCCTTCCACTCAAACCCACACCCACCTTATGAGGTATGTATCATCTTCCCCATCTTTCAGACCCCAAAACCTGGGACTCAGGTAAGTTAAGTGATCCTTCCAAGGTCACCTGCTGGAGAGGAGGGACATAGGAATATTACCTCAAGACTCTCTGACTGCACTGCCCCGTCATACCTCCAATATGGCACACTGTTGATGATGTTCTACAGAAGAGCCCTGACTATATATGTGCACCCAGAATATTTTTACACTGCCGTATTGCCTCTTGAGATATCTGTCCTGCTCTGAGGACAGCAGATATGTTTAGTAGAGCCAAGCCCCACAATCGAGACATTACATGACACAAACAATGACAAAGTTAATGATACATGACTGAGAAATCACAAATTCTCATCTGTGCTCTCATTTGTGACCCGGATAGTTCCTTATTCATTCACTTTATTATCTCTTTGCTTGTTCCAGATGTCACAAGAAAGTGGCCTAAGGGCCAAATTTGATTTACAGACAAATTTTGTTTGAACCCCCCACCCTCAGTCCTGCACTGTGTTTTGAATGTTACTGGTTACCAACATTTCAAAGATCAAGAGCTTTCACATCTAAAAAAAAAAAAAAAATCTATTTCCTGCTTTCCCTGAAACTTCAGGAAATTTGGCAACACTGGGTCACAATCCCCACATGGCGAAGGGACGCAGGAGGCGCAAGCACTTCTCAGCAGATTTTGGCTCTATTTCATCCTAGTGCCACATCCCACTGGCTCACTTTGCTTTTTTTATGTTTCCTTCCTACATATCCCCTATGCCCTTTTGAGTATTTATATTCCACTCTTTGGGGGAAAAAATGTGTGGAGGTGATTCTGAGACTGGGGCAGGATAAACAATTTTCTTCACAATTCAGAATGTCAGTTTATCCAATAGAACCAAGAAATTATTTTGATTCCTTTCTTTTTGGCACATTCTCAGGACCCATGAACCATAGGTTGAACCTCTTGCTTCTGCTCTCTAACCTGAATAATATCAGAGAGCCCTTACTTGAGGACCTCGGGGAAACTTGTTCTTTTGTTGAACATTTGGATTCTTAGGAAACTTCTCATTAAATTGTCCCCCCTACAAAATCTGCCATCCCCTGGTTCTACCTCCAGTTCAGTCCTTGGGGGTCCTCTTCACCTGACAACTCCTCAAATATTTGGGGGCAGCTCTATCTCCTCTAAGCCTTAAGCACCTGGCAAAAATCTGCCTGTGTTCCCCACAGGGGAATGTGCCTGGCTTCAAAGTCTGCGACATGGTCAGTGATGTAGAACTCTATCAGAAGGGGCGGGGGGGAGGGGGGAAGGATGCCTGAAGATCTCCTCTTTTTATATTATTATATCTTAAGAACATGAAAGTTCTGACAACGAAAGATTATCTTCCAAGCTTGCAGGACTGGATTCCCTGAGGTGTTTACGCAGGAGGATGCCTTAGTGGGCAGAAACTGTGTCTCCACCTCTGAACTACATAAATGTTCCGTAAGTATCCAGCTTTGGATACTTCAGCCTTGTTGGTAAGTATGTGTTCTTATAACCCAAACTCAGTTCAAAAGGAATCTAAGATGACAAATTCTAAATTTCTTCTAATTTTCCAGAAGCGTATCCCAAGAGCATATGTGTTTGTGCTAAGTATCTATCAGTGGTAGTCCTATCAAAAGGAGCATTACCCCACATTAGGATACTTGTCAGACAGACTGAGCATCAAGGACATCCCTGGTCAGGGGAGGACAGGTAGAAATTTCTATGGGCAGGAGGGGTACGTTAGACAAGGGAGAGTTAATCACGTTGTATAATTTCATGTGTATAATTTCACATATGACAAAATGGAGTCTAGTCTTTAATACATAGCTGTTATTTATGCAGTGTTTAGGAAGTTAAAAATCTCAGAAAAACAAAGATCATGATCCTTTAAAATAAAACTTGAACACAATAGAAATCAATGTTAGAACAATTTGTGGGTACTCTAATTACACAAAAGTTTCAGGTTTTGATGAAAGGAGAAGAGTTTAGTATGAGTTAGTAAAAGCTTCTTTCTACTTGGAAAGAAAACATCAGAGTGAAGTCTTCTCAGGCAAAAGTTGGGTGACCATAACCTTTCTCTTTCAGTAGATTGTCTTTTGGCTATTGCTAGAAATAAATATCAAAGGCAATTTAAAGATGAAAAAAATAAAATCTATCTGAATTAAGCAGAAGAATCAAGGCACCCAGTTTCCTGAGTGAAGTGTATTGTAGTTCCTGAACCAAAGTGTTGGCTGCTAGGATCTCAAAAAGACATAGCAAACAAATCAGGTTATATAACTTTCATCTTCTGATAACAAATGCCTAGCATCAAATTTTAGCTGGAAGGTACTGCCATCTCTGAGATTCAGAGAAGTCAAGGACATATCTAAGGTCACACAGCCAGTAAATGGCAGAGTCAGGATTTAATGTCAACATGTCTGACTCCAAGGAACTATAATAATCTTAACTCTTTTCACAATTGCGGAGAAGTGCTAAGACCAAATTCTAGGACTTTTCTTTTGTACTACAATGGAAACCGACTCTCTTTCACAGGTGCTGGCGTAATATGAGCCTCAAGTTCCAGGCTCCAGCAAGTAAGCCTAAGAGTGGGGGGAACAGGAGAAAAAAGAGCCGGAGCAGCTGCCCAACTCCGGGGAGCGCCACTCACACGGTTTCCAGGCACCGGGAGCTACCAACACAGGGGTCCTGGCTCAGAAATTGATCTGATGACATCACTTAAGCACCGAACAAAGCCCCTCCTAAAAACAGTTCTACTCTTGGAGTTAGTCAATTATGGGAGCCAGTGAGTTTTCTTTTTCACTTAAGGTAGGTCATAAAGTACGTGTAATTTATACAGTTACTTTATAAGCCTCTCATAAACACTAAGCAAGGTAATGGATATGAGTGTCTAGCTCGTGTTGATGATGTAATAGGCACAGTTCAACGTTAGCTCCCTTCCCCCCCCAAATGTTTCTACTTCATTAAATCCTCACTTAAACTGGACACTATACATTAAGTAGTTATTAGTAATTCCAGTAAATGTGATTAACTCAGTTAATTACCATTTCTCCTCTGCCTCTATAGGGGTTTTCATCTACTTCTGCCCTCTTATGCTTACTTTCAGAAAGAGAGAGGGAGGGAGGGAGGGAGGGAAAAAAAGAAAGAAAAAAGAAAGAAAGAAAGAAAGAAAGAAAGAAAGAAAGAAAGAAAGAAAGAAAGAAAGAAAGAAAGAAAGAAAGAAAGAAAGAGAAAAAAAAGAAAGAAAGAAAGAAAAGAAAGAAAGAAAGAAAGAAAGAAAAGAAAGAAAGAAAGAAAGAAAGAAAGAAAGAAAGAAAGAAAGAAAGAAAGAAAGAAAGAAAGAAAGAAAGAAAGAAAGAAAGAAAGAAAGAAAGAAAGAAGAAAAGAAGGAAGAGAAAAGTGGGGAAAGGAGGGAGGGAGGGGAAAGAAAAAACGAATCAGAACAGAAAACCTCCAGCCACATGCACAGTCTCTCTCTCATCTGCCTCTGCCTATGTTGGAAACATGGATTAGGACCTTCTAGAACAAAGTATGCGTTCCCCTGTATTCATCTGTACTATTTGGCTGAAAATAACAGAAACATGATTCAAAGAATTAAAAAAAAAATTAAAGGTGATTTACTGGATCATAGCACCAAAGCACAGAAAGGAAGGAGGTAGAGTGTCCCTAGGAACACAGGACTGAAGTAAGGTAAAGCACAACTCACTGTGTAGCTTACACCCTCTCCGCATCTCATCCACTCCTCTTCTACCCATTTCTCATCTTTCTGTCCTCACTGACTTCATCCTATCAGCTCTTTTCCACATTGTGGGGGATCTGGCAGCTTTGAAGTCATATCTCTGCAGGTCATGGCCCAACAGAAGTAGAGAACTCTTCCTTTCATCCTTTCGACTTCAGTGAAGAGCACTGATTATATAGATTTGGTTCACAGGCCCAGTGGTCAGGCCAGAGAGGGGAAGAGGGTGCTGTTAATAAAGAAGGCATGCTGGGGGCGCCTGGGTGGCTCAGTCGTTGAGCGGCTGCCTTTGGCTCAGGTCACGATCCCAGGGTCCTGGGATCGAGCCCCACATCGGGCTCCCTGCTCAGCACGGAGTCTGCTTCTCCCTCTCCCAGTCCCCCTGCTTGCGTTCCCTCCCTCGCTGTGTCTCTGTCAAATAAATAAATAAAATCTAAAAAAAAAAAGAGAGAGAGAAGACATGCTGTATGGAAACAAACAGTTGTACCCCACATCTACTTTCGTCCCTTGGAGCTTGGAGCAAGCCTTAGACTTAGGCGGCTGACACATGCTTTCTCTCTCTCTGCAGCGAGCGCCATCATGGTCTGAGTCTACAAAGTCAAAGCTGTCTTGCAAGCATCCTGCCAAGACAGATACAGGGACTCCCTAAAACCTCAAGCCCCAAAACCCACAGGGCAGAAGCTCCCCAGGAAACTAAAAAGATGCATTTTTATGATTCCTACTCTTGACCAAGTTTCTAATCCTCTTCCTGGAGGTTCTAGGAAATGAAACTGATGATCGGAAACTATGTCTGCCAAACCTCTATCCCAATACAACAAATCATTTCACTGCAGCTCAGTCTCGAGGGTCTACGTCATCCAACTGTTGTGTTTGTTTGTTTTCATCTCTCTGAGGACTGGCCCCATATTTCCCCCCACCATGCCCCTCCAAGGCTCTTCCTGGAGGAAGCTGAGTAACTAGGGTACCCGAAGAAGCCCAAATGAGTGGCTTTAGGTCACGTTGATATCTGTCAGGACAAGCCAGCCCTATTCTTTTCCCCCATTGTCAGCTCACTTGAACTGTGGGCATAGTAATAAACAAGGAAAAAATGGCCTGTAGCACAAACACATTGTACACCAGCTTTACAATGTAATTTAAAAGAAAGATAAAAGATTTTTTTAAATTTTTTTATTGTTATGTTAATCACCATACATTACATCATTAGTTTTTGATGTAGTGTTCCATGAGTCATTGTTTGTGCACAACACCAAAAGATCTTTTTAAAATAGAAAATTGGTGCTTTTAAATCAAATATTCAAGCACATGATATCAACCTAATACACAACCATGGCAATATTTTTTTTTCCTGTAGAGTTTTAAATATTTAAAACTTTGAAAAAAGAAAAATAAAACACCAATAATCTACCACCCAGCACAATTTCTTTAATTCTTATAGGTGTTCACTCAGTCTTAGACATTGATTTTAAATTGCCTTAACTAGCGGTGCCTGGATGGGTCAGTCAGTTAAGCATCTGACTCTTGATTTCGGCTCAGGTCATGATCTCAGGGTCATCAGGGTCATGAGATTGAGTCCCATGTCGGGCTCCACACTCAGCAGAAAGTCTGCCTGAGATTCTCTCTCTCCCTCTCCTCCTCCCCCTTCCCCCACTTTCTCTCTCTCTTTCAAATAAAAAAGTCTTAAATAAAATAAAATAAATTGCCAAGTAACTATATTTTTGATACCCCTTAATTTCATTCAAAACCAATCTTAGACAATTTTCTGAAAACACATGGTCCCACTGGTAATCATGCATGGTGGCAAAACAACTTCTTTTCAGTGTTAGCATGCTAGTGAATACATACCTTAATCTGTACAATTCCTAGCTTCAGGCAAAAGATTGGGCAAAAATATATAGAACAAAAAGGTGAAGGTCAGAAATATCAGCAGGAGGATTTGATTTCACTTGAAACTTTTTTCAAAGAGGTATATAATCACATACCCATCGAAGTGTGGTTTGCAGGTGTGTGTAGGGCAATAGAGGTCTTTTCCAGTCTTATCTCTCACAGTGTCAAGAAAGAGATTGTAATCAGATGAGGTGTGATATTGATTGTGCCTAGTCTGAAAGCTGAATAAGTGATTAAAAGTTTGAACTATATGGAGGGTTACTTATTTGTATCCTAAAGGAAAGTTCTGGGTAAAAATGACTTGTTCCAGCAGTCTAGGCTAGTCTGCCTGCTGGCTGTGATTATCTGTCTTCCTGCCTGTCTCCCTCTGGAAGGAATCAGAACTTTGAGAGCTGGGATGGCTGTTCCATCATCTCCACCTAATACTTGCTCCTCAGCCCCAAGGACTCAGTGTGTCTGGCTCCAGGTGTGGTCCTCTGCAGGGCACGGAAAACAAGCATCTCAAACTCATCAGTCCAACACCCACCTCTTTATTTGCCCCATCAAACTGCTCCTCCCCCAGTTGGCCCCATTCTACCATCTCAGTACTGGACAGCTTATTATTCAAATCCCTCAGGCCAAATCCTTTAAATATCCTTAATTTCTCTTTTCCTTTCCTTTCTAAATAGCAAATCTACCTGAGTCTACTTTTAAAACACATCAGAATTTACTACTTCTCACCACCTTACTGCTACTCCTCTGGCCCAGGATGATACCAATAGTCTCCTAGCAGTCTCTTGGCTTCCACCATTACTTTTGCTCCCTTCCCACTCAACACAGCTTGTTCTCAACACAGAACCCAAAACCTAAGTCAGATCATGTCACTCCTCTGCCCCAAATTTCCCATGGTTCCCCGTCTCCTCCAGAAAAGAAGCCAAAATCCTTTCAGTGGCCTGCAAGACCCTCCATTATCTGCCCCCATTATCTCTCTTATCTTCTGCCGCTCTGCCCTTTCTCGAGGCACACCAGCCACACTGACTCCCTGGATTCTCCTTGAATATGGCAGGTATATTCCTGCCTCAGGAATTTTACTTGGTTTCCTTGGTTGAAATATTTTGTACCCAGGTATTTGTATGACTCACTCCTTCACCTCCTTTAGGTCTTTGCTCAAATGCCACCTTCTCTGGGAAGTCTTCCTTGCTTGCTCAATTTAAAATCACAACTCTCTGGCACCCTTCCCACTTAATTTTTCTCCACAACCCCCATGACCATTTGACATACTGTATAGCTTAATTATTTATAACCTATTTATTTTCCTTTACTAGATTTTAAGCTTTACAAGGGTAGACAGTTTCTGGTTAGTTTGCTGCTTTATCCCTACTTCCTAGCCCATGTTACTAATAATGTCTTTTGAAAGGACAAATTGTTGGTTGGATAGATAGATGGAGAGATGGGTGGGGGGGTGGATAATTGAATGACTGAACTAATGAATATATTAGGTCATTTCATTTTAAATTATACATAAAAAAGCAAATCATGTCAAAATATCCTACCCAAATTTCAGGGTGAGTTAGTATAAGAACTGACCTCGATGTTAGGCTGTCAGACTAAAAGGCCAGTGTTCTTTCTATCCTGCTAATTTCAAAACACCCTCCTAAACTTCAGATTTGGGAAAGGATTAGGATTAAATACTTTGGGTGAATAATCACCTCTTTGTGCACAGCAATTATGACAAGCAAGCAAGTAAAAATATTTAGGACAAAAAATGTATCCTGATCAGTTTCAGGACACAAAACAGATTAAAATTCCAACCAACTAACCAGAAGAAAAGGGAGAGAGATAGAAAAAAATACATACTGAGGGATGATTGTTCTTGTTTGGATTTCTATACTGATAAAAATTAATCAAATTTTCCATGCTTTGTTTTACTTCACACTGTAAGGATGGAGACTATGTGCAACTCAGTGTCATCCTTTCCAATTTCTGATCAATAATATTTCGTGGCCTTTCAGGATTAGTAGATACTACAGTTGGTTTCTCAGGGACATGACTAATAAGCAAGAGGAGCTGACAGATGGCTTTAATGCAGATGACTGCCTGGAAAGAGATGGTCTTCAGAGAACATGTCAGATCTTATCATTTCATGAGAGGATGATGTCCTTTATTGGGGTGAAAAGGAGAGAATATATTGGTCTGAATCTTTTGCTCTGTCCCTTTGAGGATAAAGGCAGGAAGCACACAGCCAGGATATCTATAGTTTGTGGTGTAAGCTTGGATGCTGCCCCTGTCCCCCCACTCCAGCCATTAGTCATTCCTCTTTGCTGTACAAGTTGGGGTGTCCCTCCTCTCCGGAGAGCTGCTCTTAGGGCTGTGTTAGGCTGAGCCTTGGAACTAGTGAGTTTGTCTTGACAGGAAGGAAGGATAAAAATTATGGAAATGATTACTGTTTCAAACCTAGGAGAGAAGATGAATGTGATTCATCTTCCTCCCCCCACCCCATCATCATGCAGCTCTGGATTGTGTCTGTGAGGCAATGTACTCTACAGGGCGACTGGGAGGAACTGGACAGACAGGTATATGGAAGTGATTACTGCTTCAAAGCCAAGGATGGGAAGATGGCAAGAAAGTGAGTACATGGAGTTATTACCTTGTGTTTTGTTTTGTTTTTTTAACATTCTGTACTTTTGTATTGGGAACTAACAGCAGTGGGGAGAATTGATCAAGTATATGACTAAATATTATTCTCAAAAATGTGCTGAAGTAGCCAAAAATGAAAGGATACAAAATATGGCATCTCTCAAAGTTATTCTCTGGGATGCTTGCTTTAGTCCAAATTTTCATAAAAAGCTTTTAGGCTATTACATTGATTTATCCATTTATAAATGCTACTATTTTGTAGTCTTTGTTAATAACAAAGAATTCATTTTCCCTCCACCTTCCTACTCCCACACACAAATATACTTTGTGTTGCAGGTGTTTGGGTTTATCTTGTATTTTCTCTGCATTCCCACTTTCCCCACCACTTAAGATTCCCCTCACACTGCATTCACAGATATTTAGCAAATTTCAGTTGTGTTCTCACTCAGGTGGAAGAGTCTAATTTCAGCAGACAACTGCTCTAAGAACTGTGGGAAAGGGCCCCTATCCTAGGGCTAATTATTCAGACATTAGTGTAAGCGCTTATCCTTCTTGAAACATTCTCCATCACTTTGCTCTAGACAAGATTTCACTGTAAATCTGCTACTTTTACCTATTACACTTATGGGTGGCTCTTGCCAGCCACTGAACAGGAAGATGCTTGTTTACCCGAGGGCTCACCGCAAGTGAGTCATCTTACTGAAAGCTGTCCAGGCCTTCCCTGGTTAGCTTTCAGACCACCGGCTGTCCTTTCCTACCTCACTTCCGATTGCCTTATTTCTCATTAGTCATTACTAGAGGAAATGGGTTACTTTAAAAATACTAATGTAACTTCTCATGAGGGAAAATGTAATATTTTGGATTCGAATGGCAAATGGTGTGGTGGACTGGAAGGAGCAGTGGACTTAGAGTCAGATCTGAGTTCTAGGACCAGATATGCCCCTGCCTGGCTCTTCACCCTTAGCCAAGTCGTTGGCCCTATAGTCTTCAGGTTTTGCCACCAAAAATTGAAAGGATTATATCGGATCAGGTTTTTCAAGTGGTATGTCTTACAGAAAACTAGTGTCACGTAGTAAGAACATTTTTCCAAGTTTAATATTTCATTTCATTCAACTAAAATTTGCTGAATGCCTTCTATATTCTAGGAAAATAACATAGGACAATGATCCTGAGTGCTGTGTGAAGAGGAAAAAAACAGCAAAAAATACAGAAGACAGGGCAAGGGATGGTAGAAAATGTAATGACAAGATAAAAATACTGGAGAACTCAAAGGTGAGAAGAGGCAGAAGAGGTCAGGACAATATTTGAAAAGATGCTATTCGAAAACTTTCAAGGACTAATCCGAGCCAGCGATCCAGAGATTCAAGAAACCTAGTGCATCCCAAATAGAATACATTAAAAGAAATTTCAAACTTAAATACATTATAGTAAAATTGTTGAAAATCAACGAGGGGAAAAAATATTTAAAGATGTCAGGGGAAAAAAACCACTCAGATCATAAGCAAAGAAATGGACAGCTGACTTCTCAATACATCAGTGGAGTCCTGAATGACACCTTCGAAGTCGTCAAAGAAAATGTCTGCGGATCTAAAAGTCTATATCCTGTGAAACATCTTTCAAGAAAAGAGTAAAAATTGGGACACGTAGGTGGCTCAGTCAGTTAGGCGTCTGCCTTCAGCTCAGGTCATGATCCCGGGGTCCTGGGATCAAGTCCCACATCGGGCTCCTTGCTCAGCCGGGAGCCTGCTTCTCCCTCTCCCACTGTGGCTCCCCTTGCTTGTGCTCTATCTCTGTGTGTCAAATAAATAAATAAGACCTTAAAAAAAAAAAAGAAAGAAAGAAAAGAATAAAAATAAAGACATTTACAGACCTAAGAGAGTTCATCATTAGCACACACCCATTAAAGGATCACCTAAAGTAGGTACTTCAGGCAGAAGGAAAGTGACTCTGGATGTAAGCTTTGAGATGCAGGATGGACGAAAGCGAGCCAATATTAATCAACATTGATTGTATAAAGCAGTAATAATAATGTCAACTTTTTAAAAAATAGATTTAGAAACACAACACAAAAACCAAAGTCAAGAGGGGGACAGATGGAATTCAACTTCAAAGAGAACTGGTATTACTGGAAGGGGAGTCAATATTCTGACTACTTTTAAACTTCAATGATTTAAGTACATTTGGTACAAGCCTAGGGAAACCACTAAAAGAAAGCAACAGCACATGTAACTTCCGAATTAGTAGAGGGAAAAAGAGAAGACAAAAATTACTCATTCAATCGAGAATAAAAGGCAAGAAAGGAAAGAAAAAAACAACCCCAGAATAGTCCTGGCACGTAGTAGATAGTTTTAAAATATTGGCAGGATGAACGGCTGCATTCATGAAGGAAGGGCTGGGTGAATGCACATGTCGACATTCCTATTCTGAGGATACCAGGTAAGAAAGAAAGCAGTTCCAAGATACCGCCTAGTTTGGAGGTTGTGATTTAGAGGTAAATGAGTTTACTAAAGCGGCACACACCAGCATTTGTCCTGAAATGTACACAGCCCCTTGGAAATCCTCAATGGGAGTCGTCTTTCCCGTATCCCTGAGTTCCATTCCCCTTGAGGCGAGCCGGCTGAGAAGGCACCATCTGCATTCCACAGCTCTGATGTATGTTTGGTGGCACCCCAGGATTTCCCCATTCCCCACATGTTTAGGCAAAAGTCATTTTAATTTTTCACTTCATTTCAGTATTTCTGAATGCTACTTACCACGTAAGATTGCATTTTCAGACTGCCTTGATCAGTAAAGGATTTTCGGTTGTGCCCGGCCACCCTCTCTACTAGATCCCCAGGCGGAACAGCTGCAAAACTTAATCTAGCTTTTGGTAATGAATTCATCCATCTTATTTGTATGCAACTCAGGCAGACTAACCCCAACTTTAAAGGAAAATGAATGCTGATCTTTTTAAAGAGAGTGAATATGGATCAGCCTGATCCCTGAGAGGCCTGGAGAGATTGAAGTTGTTCAAGTCTCCCCCCCACTCCCCGGCCTTAAAGGGTAAAGCCGCACAATCAGGAAACGATTTGACCATCCCGTCAATCAAAGGCGCTGCCCAAACCTCACTCAACCAGACTGATGAGCCAAACGGACTTCTCTTGGGATGGTAAAAATCAGCAGCCCTGCTCAGCCTCTTAATCTTTCTGAGCTTCAGTTGACTCATCTGTGAGTTAGGATGCGTTCAAACATAAGCATCTACAACCCTGCTTCTCACACTTTTGGGTGCATCGAAATTACCCAGGGTTGTGTATTGGTTTGTTGTGATTTCAAATCCACTTGTTTATGACTTAAGTGACATTGTTTTGATCTCCTTGTTTATGACTTAAGTGACATTGTTTTGATCTCCTTGTTTATGGCTTAAGTGAAGTTGTTTTGATCTAAGGGAAAATCGAGGAGGCCGTGTCAAGATGACATGGGCAGAAATGTTGTCCTACCGAATGCTTATTGATATGACTGTGCAGAGGAGCTACTATGACTTAATGCACATTTAAATTTTAAATACCGAGAACTGATGAGGACTTACCGAGAGTGTTGTCTGGGCAAGGCCACTCTTTGCTGATCTAAACAGCTCTCCAAAAGATCTTGAGATACTTGCTCCAGCTGTAGCCAGGCCTCTCTTGGTCTGCAGTGGTGTTAAAGCGTGCAGGAGACTCAGGAGGGAAGGGACATCTGTTTCTGCTTAGCAAGGCTACTCCTTATAAGCAATGGTGCAAGACATGTGGGGGTCACTGGAGTAATAGTAACCTTTGGAGCAGCCCACCCTGCCTTCCAACGCCAGTGCCATCACCCACTAGAGAAGTGCCCCAACAGCAAGGGACAGGCAGAAGCCGATACACAGCTTTTAGTTGGAAGGACTGATTCTACCGAGAACGACCATAGAGAAAGATTCACCTCAACGAAGTTTGGACTCTCTTTCATCTCCTCTTTGCCTAGAACAATAGTGCAGTTACTCTATCATTGGTTTGGAGTGTTATTCCTTTATTGGCTCATGAAGAGACATTACCCTATATGCTTTTGGCTTGTGAAATGTTACTGTTAAAAATTATAATTCTCGCAGTAAACCTGTGTTAGCTAAATTACTGGCACAGACAGATCTCAGTCTCTGGGCATAATTTGCCCCCTGAAAACACCCAGAGAGCTTATGAAAATACAGACTGCTGGGCTCACCCCCAGAGTTTTTGATGCGCTAGTTCTCAGGTGGAGCCCAAGAATGCGTATTTCTAACAAGGTTCCAGGTGATAGTGATGCTGCTGGTACACAGACCACACTTTGAAAACATTGACCTTTCAATCTCCTTTCAGCTTTATTATTGTACTCTAGAGTAGTGCAAAATTCAAGTCATAGACATTTGTATTTTAATGTTAACTTTATATGTAAAATAACATTTCTAGTTTTTATAAGCATGTGTATTATCAGACTGTGTTGATGCACTGTAGTTAAGAACAAGTTACAATTGCTCTCATCATTTGCCTTTGGTAGTTGACAAAGAACCTTGGCACACATTTTATTTTTCTCTTCAAGTGAACATTTAATATGCACAGTCTCCCAAGTATGCAGTAAAAGTGGCCACGGTGTTCACGGGTACCAGAAAGAAATGTTCAATTTCAGGAATATGCTTGCTTGACCAGTTCCTTACTTCTAGAATGCATTAATTCCTCTGGATGAAGACTGAAGTTCTATTAAAATGCAAATGTCCCAGAATATAATAAAAGTACACAAACAAACAAATCTCATCAGTCAATCACCTATTACTGCAAGTGATTTTCTCAAATCATTTCATAAGCCCCAAATGTGATAGGAATAGGAAGGTGAAGCCATAGGCATGATCCACCAGATGGGGCCTCATCATGACAGCAAAAGGATATGCATGTTGGAAAAGTTCACCAACATCATCATTTCACCTAGGCCTGGACTCATCTATACATTTGGCAAGGCCTTCTGTCAGTGTGCCAAACCAGATGCAGTGATCTTAAGTTAAAGACTATGGAATCAAAATGAATAAAGCTCCATGATTCAGATTTGCCTAATAAAAGATGGTATTCTCAAAACTCATGTGGTTTCCTGAACATGTTACTGGACAATTATATAACAGAGTATAGAATTCTGTCATCTGGACCACGAATTAATTACCTGTGCATTTGGTAGAAATGGTTAGGCCAATGGCTTCTGCAATCATGGATGCAAATCCAGGTCCCCAACCGATCTTTGTAGCACAGAAAGGAGTTAAACACTGCAGATCTCTAGGAATATGCTATAAATGAGAACAAGCAGAATGAAATTTAGCAGCTGTGTGTTCTCCTGAGTGCTTCTTATTACCTTGTTACTTGTTTCTTTCTCTCTAACTAGAAAACATTAGAATATTTGAGAACTCCTGGGGCCTGGAATGTCTTGGGCTACCTTATCCATTTTAACCCAAAATACACTCCCTGTTATAAGCAAGGCAAATTTGCAAAAGGAAAACAAGCCAAATGTAGAGCATAAAAGAAGTTGGAGTATGCATAAATCAGACAACCAAAAACATGAGTTCCCATAAAAATAACATCACAAAAGCCTGCCTATGTATAACTAACAAAGATGGTATACTCTGTGATCTTGCCATGACATTGTATCCACTTAGCATATCATTAAAGCAAGGTATACTTCCAAGATACCAAAATGAGCAGACATTTAATTTGATTTCAGTAAATATGGGTTAGAATCCCTGCTGCTACCTAACTGCTCTAAAATTAGATGCCAGTGACACAATCATAGAAGAAGCATATCTTTAACTCTGGGTAGCAGAGCCTTTGGGTTGCTGAGGTAGAGGGAACTGTTTCTGCTAACTGCCATTTTGCTTTGTACACAACTCTATTACCATGATATAAAGCCTGCAGAGCTATAAATAGCAATAATTGCCTCCACTGTGAAAGAAGTTTGGTGCTGGACTGGCTGAGCTGAAATCCTAGCTCTGCCACTGAAAGACTGGGACTTCAGTGTCTGTGTCTTCACCTGTAAAATCAGATAACAATAGTATCTACTTAATTGCCTTATCATAAGGATTAAGTCATTGAGAGACTAAAACATGGCAAGCACTGAAAACAGCGACTGGCACACAGTAGGTGCTAAATAAATGTGAGCTACGAAAGCTGATTGCTTCTGCTCTTTCTTCTGCAAGTCTATCCATGATAATCAATGTGTGCATGGGCTCCCCTCGGGAATGAAAATCTTTGCTCAAACAGAAAGCACTCATTCAAAGAGAAAACTCTTTGCTAGCAGCCCAGGGCATGGGTACCTTCATACCCATGATACACACCCAGGTACACACAAGAGAAGGGACCAAGATGGAGAAAGGTCCAAAGACGGTCCACACTCCAGAACTGGAGCAGGGTCATTCCAGCTGCCCTCCAAGGTCTGCTCGAGTGCCATTCAGGGGCTTTCAGCTCAACCACATTACAAAATATGGATGCGGGGACTGAAATCCCAGACCCGCCATTTAATTGTTTTGCAGCCTTTGGAAAGGGACTTACCTTCACTGAGCCTCTGTTTCTGAAGCTCTACAATGGTGATGGTCACCCTACCCTTCAGGGTTAGTGTCAGAGCTGGAGAAGGCAGCAAACACTGTGGAGCCCTACCACCTTTGTTCAGCAGCAAAGGGAAGGCCGTCTCCACAGGGAACCTCTGTGCTGCTGACATGTGAACCATGTATTCTCACTAGTTCGGACTATTTTGCCTCTACCTAGACCTCTGTGCACTTTTTTTCCCTAAGCTTAATGGCCAACAAATTTTATCATTATGGTTAATAATAACAATAGCAACCCGCAGTTTAGCGTCTACCATGAGCTTCTTGCTGCTTTACTCCATTTCTTGATCAGAGGAACTGATGTATTGGGATCTATACACCTATAATCTATTATTTTATATATATGAAATGTATATTTATAGATTATCATGACGTATGTACATATCTCATTTGTATATGCTTATAGCTATGTGTGCATGTAATATGGATGTGTGTGCATACACACACATACACACACGTACACGTGCATAATTTTTAAAAAGATTTTTAAATGCCTTCTCCAAGACCTATTCTTTGGAAGCTAGGCAGATGTGGATTTGTGGATTTCAAATCAACTTCCCTCTCTCCGAGTTAGTATTAAAACAACTGGGCGCTCCTTTTTGGATTCACTTGTCTCTTTATTGTCTCCTCAGGCTGAACTTGGTTGTAAGGTCACACAATCTTGTTGAATCAGCTCAATTTGTTCATTTAAAGTCATCCCATCGTTTCCACTGATGTGAGTTTAAGTGAGAGCAATTCAGACCTTGTAAGTTGGTAATGTCCTCAGGTCCTCTGAGGACCTCACTGCCGAACCCCTCGACCTACCCCACCCTCTCAGCTTTTATAGGAATGTTAATGATCAGCCTCTTGATGCTTTCTACCTATTTGTAACTCTCCTGAGTCAGTATTCACCTTAGAATGTCAGGGGCTCAGGCATTAAAATTCAGGCCCCATATAGTCCACCTACTGGTAAAACTAATGTCCATTAACCTCAACCTGAAATCATACAGCTCAGAAAGGCAGAGAGAAAGCTTCAGTTCACTCAGAGAGAGTTAGCTTAAGTCCTCCGGGGCAGATCCTACATTATCTCATGAAGCCTACAGTAAAACCAAAGACCATGCAAAGGCCACAGAATTTATTTTTACTAGAATTGTCTCCTGAACTACAAGGCACAATAATGGGGAAATAGAGGGGGCTTGACTATTTTATGAGAAAAATGTTCTCCTCACAGTGATTGAGCTGTTCAGCTATAGCCCTACCTTCCTTGTCTCTCTTCCTCCTAAATGTTGCAGCTCTTGAACACATATGCAATTTCTATGTGGGCATATATATTTATGTGTTTGAGAAAAATCTTTAAATAGAGAAAAACATTATCAACAATACAACAAACAATCCCACAACATATTAACTATTGGAAAAAATAGCATTGACTATTGAAAATGTTTTGTCTTATGTGCTTTGGATTTTTTATTTTATAAAACAAAAATAGATCACATTGCAGTCTTCTTTGACCCTTCTCTCTGAATCCATTAGCATGAATTAGCATGTATAGTATTCTAGCCCATTTTTTACTCTAACATATATATATATATATATATGACCATTAAAAAATATGGTATACTATGTATTATTTTTTTTAATTTACCTAGATGGTATCATCCTGTATCATTCTGCAAGTTGCTATTTCCACTCAACATTGTGTTTTGATGATGTATAATATACATTTTGATATACACAGATCTAGTTGATTCTTTTTAATTGCCCAGGGTCACAGGACACATCAGTATAGGAGAAATAAAACCTGCCCATTTTACCACCCAGGTACAAGAGGCTAGGGACTCCAAACCACAATCGGCATACAATGCCTTTGGGAAAAAAAGCGTCAGTTAACATCTATCAAACTGTAGTATGTCCAAGAGTGTTCATCATGCCCTACACTGAGCTAGATAAACAAAGTCACAAAGGGGTACCTACCATTGCCAAACTCATGAATGAGTTGGGAATGCAAATTTAACGCTCGAGATAATTAAAAGATGATGGAATCGATTTTTAATGGTATTTTTTTAAGGATGAAATCATTCCAAAGCTGGGAGAGATCACCATCGACAGGTTACAGTTAAACAAGTCTTTCTGGAAGAGGCAGTAGTTGAGACAGGCAATGAAGGGTGGCAAAAAGCATAAGAGACTAGGAAAGACACGATTGATTAGGAACATCATAAAAAAGGGCTTATGGGTTGGAATAAGTAGGGAGTCTGTGGAATAACCCTGAATGAAGAGACAAAACAGCTATTAGGGGAAAGGTGGGCTAAACATGCAGAGAAATCTGGGAACCAGATGACAGAGCCTGTGCTTGTTACCAATATGGAGCCCTTTAAGGATATCCATGTAGGATGGACTCTAATTGCTCTGTCTGCAGCTTTTAGAATCTTCCAGGCCCTCTCACACCCCTGTACCTTTGAACACACTGTTCTCTCAGCCAGGAATGCCATTTCTGACCCCGTTAGCTTTCATCTCAGGCAGCATGCCCACGAAGACTTCCTTGACAAATGCCCCCTGCTCAGGATTAGGTACTCCTTCTCATACACTCTTATATATTGGACTTCCTTCTAGCATAGAACTTGTCGGATTGGGTTGTAACTATGTTTAGCTGTCTTTCCGATTAAATTATAAACTCACTGGGAAGAAAGACTTTGACTTATTTATCTTTGTTTTCCAGAATGTAGCACATTGTCTGTTTCATAGATGTGCTCAATTATTGTTTGGATTAATGCCTTAAATAATGATTAAAGAATTATGTATATTCATGTAACTTTCCATATTTTAAAACATTTGTATGTAAATATTATCCACTTAGGCTAAAAAAGAATCATTATTTTGATGCCTTTTGACTTTTAGAATACTTCCCACTAGAAAGAAACCAATTATAACCAGTAGGAACATAAAGAACTGTCAATAATATATGAAATTAGCGATGTAAATTATGAAAGGCAAGTCAAAGTTCTATTTGTCCTGCAACTGGGCAAAACTCAAAACCTTCTCATCTATAGAAAAGAAAAACCACGAACACTTTGATGGAACTGACTATGACACTTCAATCATGCCATCTCCAAATGGATATATTGTTTAAAAAAGAAAAAAAACATTGAAATTTCCCATAAAATCTACTTATAAAATATTAATTTGTCCATTTATTCATTTATTCAAAAAATATGTTTTGAGTGCTAGCCCCAGGGATACTGAGTGATTAACAGATGCCCCTATTCACGTGGAGCTTAGAGTCAAGTGGACGGGACATACAAAAACAAAAATAATGAGTAAATAAACAAATGAAATCATCGCAGAGTGTACTAAGCCATGAAGAAACAAGAAACCAACGAAGAAAATCACAAGGTGGGTAGGCCAACTATTAGAAGTGTGGGCGGTTGTCCCACTTGAGAAGAGAATGAGCAACGCTGAGCAAGGCTCTGAGGCATGAGAACATTCCAGGCAGAGGCAGCGGCCTCTGCAAAAGCCCCAGGGAGGCCAAAGGCTAGGAACGCTCAAGAAACCACCAGATCACAGGTAACTAGAAGATGCGACTGAGGATGGGGGCAACATGACAAGAAACCGCAGCGGTGGGCAGAGCCAGAACAGGCAGACCCTACTGAGGGGTATGGATATTTTTCTAGGAAAATGAGAAGCCATTAAGGGTTTGGTTTGGTTTATTTGTTTTGCCACTGAAAGGTTTTAACAGCAGCAGCATAATCATATATTGAGTACTTGCTATGTGGCAGACGTTGGGCAGAGGGAGGATGTGACGAGCATTAACCTGAAGACACACTGCCGAGGTTCAAATCCTGGCTCTGCCACTTGCCAGCCATGTGACCTTCGGCAAGCCACTTAACCTCCTGCACTCATCACAGGGGTCGTGTGAGGGTTGAGTGAGTGAAGTTCGAGAACAGAACCTGATGCACACTAAGTGCTTCATATACGCCTTTATCGAAAGCTTTGCGTATGTCAGCATTTCATATCACACTTAAAATAATATCCTAAGTCTTTCCCATGGCTTACAAGGCCCTACATGATCTGGCCACTTCTCTAACCTCATTTCCTATGACTCTTCCCTTTGTTAGCAGCTTCTAGTCATTTCCCAAGTGCACCAAGTCTGTTCCAGTCCCAGGGTTTTCTCTGTTGTTCCCACAACCTAGAATGTTCTTCCCCTAGAGAGAGGCATGGCTTCCCATTGCTCATTCACGTCTCCTCCATTGCCCCCTTGGTCAAGAGGCACTCCCTAACACCCTCTCACTCTGCCCGCTCAGCCTGCTTCATTTGGTTTTGATCACTGATCAGGACCTGACCCTCTTTTTATATTCCTATGTTGAGTTGTTTATTGTCCGTGTCCTCCGTGTTGGCAGAGACTTTATTTTTACACTGATATCCTCACTACCCGGAAAAAAAAAATAGATGAATGAGATAATGGATAAATCACTACATTATCTCATTTAATACTGCAACTCCATCTGGCATCCTTGTTACACAGGTGAGAAAACAAAGGCGGAGCAAGGAGACACAAGCTGTCTGTGAGGGGCTGCATCCACTCCTGCGGTTTTTTGGGTTTTTTTTTAAGAATTTATTTATTTGACACAGAGAGAGAGTTAGTGAGAGAGAGAGCGAGCACAAGCAGGGGGAGCTGCAGGTGGAGGGAGAAGCAGATTCTCTGCTGAGCAGGGAGCCCGATGCAGGGCTTGATCCCAGGACCCTGGGATCATGACCTGAGCCGAAGGCAGACGCTTAACCGACTGAGCCACCCAGGCGCCCCACCACTGCGGTCTTAATCACCACCAAGCCCCCTCCATGCTTGACTTCACATTACCCGCCCACCCTCGGCCATGCCCACACAAACGAATGAAGACACTTGTCCCCAGCCCACCATGATGTTTCTAGCACTTGACAGCTCCTGGCAGAGAAAGAGGGGCAGTCCCTCACACTTCTGCCACCTTGCAGCCCACCCCAGGGTGATGTCCACGTCAACTCAGCTCTGCTGCGCCCATCTCTTCGTCAGCCATCAGCGTTTCCATCGGTGCCAGCTAAGGAGCCACTTTGTCCCCACTCCCAGCTCTTTCTCCTCTTGATCTTTTCTGGGTGGACCCAAAGATGCAGGCCACATTGGAATGAGGGAGCTGTGAATAGATCATCTCCCTGGGCGCCTTTCCCTAGCTGCCTACAATCTTCAATAAAAAGGCTACCTCATTCTGCCAACAACCTCTTGGTGGTACCTGACCTTCTGTGGTTTGATCTTTTTTCAGCCTGTCTTTGCAATTCCCTCAAACCTGGTTTCCCTTTCAGTGCCCAGAATACTGATTTATTTTGAAAGAGCACCATCGGCTGTGTCTTCTCTGCTCCATAAGTTAATCAATAACTGAGTCCAGCCCAGCAGTGGATCAACGAATATTCCCCTTCTGCTCACCCCAGCCTTCCAACTCTGCTTTGCCCTGGGTTATGAGCGCACTGAGTTCCAGGGCCTGGGAGGGGCGAGGCATACCAGGAAGCAGAATGCAAGCGCAGATCAATCAATGTGCAGAAAGTAGGGTAAACCCAACTTCCCTTTGAGGGGAAACCTCTACTCTCTTAGCTCTTTCAAAAGGAAATACAGAAAGAAAAATTCATGCTGCTTCCTCTCCCCTCATTTCCAAGGAACCCTACACATCCTGCGAAGAGATGCTGGAGCGGGACACCTCCACCCCAGCTGAAGGAACTATTTCAGGCTCCACCTCGCACTTGCTTCTCCAAGCCCACAATCTGTGGGCTCACCAGGCTTTTCATCGCATTGGCGTTCAAGCCTGGAATTTCCCTCTCTGCCTAGTCCCATCGGGTTCATGACTGAAGCAGCCGCCATCATATTTTGAAGTATTAATTTAAGTAGCTGCCCTCCCTGTGCTTTCCCCTCTTCCTTCCTTCATCAAAGCAGGTAGCCGGCTCTTTGATTCCTTGCCTTAGGGCAGGTACATGGCAAAGTGCAAAACAAGAAGCCTGTTGGATTTTCTGGTTTGTGTTTCCTTAACCCTAAACCCACTGAGGAGGCGGAGGAGGTCTGCTGGAAGAAGTAGAGGGGATTGGGAAAAGTAGCAAGTGCAGGATGGGCTTCCCCTGGGCTGAGGCAAGAGGATGGGGGGCACCCAGAGCGACAGCAGAACTACCTGGTCTTGTTCTGGGGTGGCACCTTGCAGCACGAAGACCTCAGAAAGAGATGTTCCATGGGCACCCAAGGGGGCAGAACCCTAAGCACAGAGGGTCCTGGCTTTGGCAAAGCTGCCCACATCCCATGTGATGTGGAAACAGAGGAGCTACCAGATGTCAGGAGACAGTGAGGGTTTGGGAGCAAGGATGCCAGCAGTGAATACAGTGGACTTAAAAGTCAGAAATCTTTTCTTTTGCAGGCATTACACGTGTACAATACCCCTCCCCAGGCTTTGGTGCAATCCCAAGGGGAAGAAGGAACCCCAATGACAGAAAAGGAACGTGCCACCAATTGAACCAGGAATGGGCATGCAGGGTTCCAGATCAAGTCGGTGTTCAGAAAACAGAATGATATTTCTTCGACAATGGAGTTTATTGGCATGAGTTCAAACATAGCTTTAGATATCCCCCTGGCTCTTCAATACGCTTTCTCCCAGATGTTACCTCTTCAATCTACCTGAGACACGCACACATCAAGTCCAGGCACTGGATCCCACGCCCAACTCCAGCCCGAAGGCTCACTCCTGCTTTTCTAGGGGGCAGGGGGGACATCTTCAGACAGGCATCTTAACTCCATAAGGGCTACTGTGGTAAAAAGTTAATTTTTTATTTCCTTCATGTCAATTGGCATCTTGAATCCAACATTCCCAGCACTCAGTTAATGCTGTCCCCAAGAGGAAAAGCTCAGTTATCCAAATCCTTCTTCCTCTACAGAGGAGTAATTTCCTGGGGATTCTTTATGGAAAATGTCCTTCAGATCTCTCTTCTGTATCTCTACCACCACAGTCCTATCAGAACTTGACTACTCCTTGCTAATACTATCTTAGTACACTGTCATAGACACCTCATGAGCACGTACATGGATATGAGTACCAATGAGATGAAGAACCATGTAGCCTGTATTTTATTATCTGAATTCAAATCTGTACATTCTAATATTTATGATCAGAATTTATTCCAAAGAAAGAGCCTTAAATGTGAAATGCATCTCCATTTTACTATTTTTTAACATGCATTTGTTATCTTTGCATGTAATGGAGTACGGACATTGTTTTGTCCAAATGCTAACATTAGTTGTGGTAAACCAGCATGGTCAAGAAATTTGTCACAATAGCCAGCCTGTCAACCAGGCATTTGGACTCAGTTCAGCTTGGGAAGCCAACCGAGGTCAACGGTTGCTATCTAATAAAGTCAAAGGTCTTTCTAATTAATGCTGCAACAATCACAGAGTGCATTTACTCTAGGCCAAAAAAAAAAAAAAGAGTTGATGCTGGAATTGAGTGGGCTATTCTTCCATGGTGGACCGCATTCGATCAGACAACTTGCCAGAAATACAAATTCCTTTTTCAGCACTAGGCAGCCAGGGAGAGGGGTTTGTTTCAAGGGATGTGAATTCATTAAATTATATTTCAGAAATGTGAAAATGGTAGACTTTGGTGATTAATGGCAGGAAACTTGGACATAATAAGTTATAAGGACCTGTAAAATATGACACTGCCATCGAACAGACATGGGAGTGTAGGGTGTGTTGGCAAGCCTCAAAACCAGCATCCTCCAGGAAAGAAAAAGAGACCAGCCTTCTCATGCCCAAAGAGCAAGGAAGGAAAGCAGATGCTTCAATGAGAGCCACATGCCTCCACTCGTCCAAGCTTGGCTGTAACAAATGACATTTTCAATATTCATAGGGTAGAGAAGGTAACCACTACATTCCCCAAATGATTCGTTACCTTTTATTCACTTGCTATCTATTTATGCTGTCGCAAGAAGGTGGCAAAACAGACTTTCTTGAATTTTACATGATTCCCAGTACAGATATATTTGCAATCAACTTCCTATTGATTCTTCATAGCCACCATAGTTTGTACTTGTCAGCGTATCCTTTGTAGTTTGTACCTGGTCTGGGCTCACTCCTTCACCATCCTAATAGACAGATGTTGTATCTAATGTTTTATTTTATGTAACTCCAGAGCTGCAAATGATCCCTGGGCTTCACTTAGGACATGCTGCTGACAGACTAGCTGTTTTCCTCCCTGGGACATCCAGCAGCTACACCAGCCAACGCAGCCTGAGACCTATCCCTGCGCCTCCCCTCCCATCTGTGCAACTTGCCCCCCGGGCTTTACAGTGAGTGTTTGAGAACCATCTTCTGTGATTCTATTTCACCCTGTGTTGCCTGAAGCAAAACTCATTATCTGAAAGTTCCATCATCTCAAACTTGCAGATATGTGTTGGTTATCTGTTCTTTTATCTAAGACTACGTGTTTTAGGCAATGGGGCCTCTGCTGAGTAAGTGCTTTCATGTGGAGAACTTTTTCTGTAGCTCACCCACTCCATTCCCTTAACAGAAGTGGGTCCTCTGAAGATAATACAAAACAACAGTTTTGAGCATTAAAAGATGGAGACACTGGGTATGCTAAGGATCAGAGATTTTAATATTAATTAGGGGGAAATTGTGGCTCTTCCCTCTCCCTCTTCCACAATGCCTTCTTCCAAGCTCTCTTTCTTAACTGATAATTCTTGAAGTCAAATACCTTATAATGCTTTGTCAGAGTGTCCTAGGCTTCTAAGACCAGGAGAATAATGACCCTGGTCAGAAAGCTGGCAGAGTTTTGGAAAGGCACCAATAAATCAAGCTGAATATTTTTGATAAAATGCATAAAGATAAATTGGTAGACAAATGATGGCTAGTTATGGATTTATTAGCAAGGGAGAACTGCAAGGATATTCAGCAAACTATTAGCAATGCTTATCACTAAGGAGTACATTTCCAATGATTTTTATTATCTTATGTGTGCTTTAACAAAAAAAAACAATTTTTTTTTTTTTTGGGCTGGGTACCGTATACTTCTTTATTGATGGTACATGAGAAGGTAGGGTTCCCCAAACCCCTCCCCTTCTTCAGGGGGTCTGGGATGGAAACGGTGGAGGTCGGGAGATTCTCAGTGTTTTGAGGGATAAGTTGGGGCAGGGACTCCCCAGCAGCTGAGGGCCTCTCTCTCCCTCTTGCTCTCGCTGGGGCTGGTGGTCCAGGGGGCTCTTACTCCTTGGAGGCCATGTGGACCATAAAGTCCACCACCCAGTTGCTGTAGCCGAATTGATAACACTGACTTATTTTTTAGAGCAGTTTAAGCTCACAGCAAAATCAAGGGGAAGGTACAGAGATTTCCCATACATACCCACCCTCCACTCAGTATAGCCTCTCCCAATATCAACATCCCCCACCAGAGTGATGCATTTGTTATCATTGGTGACCATACATCGACACATTTTAACCATCCCAAGTCCATGGTTTACCTTGGGGTTCCCTCTTGGTGTTGTGCAGGCTATGGGTTTGGGAAAGTGTGCAATGACACGTTTCTATCATTATGGTTGATACAAGGTGTTTTTGCTACCCTAAAAGTCCTCTGTGTTCTGCCTATTCATCCCTCTCCTTGCCCCGATCCATATCTGTTTGGGTATTTCTTTTTCTCAATTTGCCCCAGTGAGAAACTGTAGTTTTTAATGAGAAAAAATGTTTTATAGTGAAATAAAAACAGAATTGGTCTGTAAAATTTGGAAAACCCAGAGAGTGGATAAGATTCCAACCACCACTTGGACTTCTTACATAATTATTCAAGAGAGAATGTAGAAACTGCTGGCATTCGTAATCCTAGGTCCAGAAATGGGTAACATCACCTCTGCTGTATGCTGTTGGACAAAGCAGTCACAAGTCAGCCCAGATTCAAGTAGGTAGAGGCAGACACTCTGCCTCTCAGTGGCAGAATGACGTGTATACAGGCAGGGAAGGAACTGAAGGCAGTCATTTTCAAAAAACACCACATATTCCCAGAGGGTCTGATAGGGAAGGGAAGAAGTCAAAAGTCTCAGAGTCTTCGTTTATACCTGATTCTTTAGAATTGTGGAAAGAAAGTCATGCCGCAGAGTGGTCTCAGCCTAAGAGATGGCAGCTAAGTTTCACGTTCTGACGCCAAAGGGTGTCAACAGGGTGGGTGAACTCAATTTAAAAAATAGGCAAAGGACCTCCACAAATATTTCTCCATGAAAGATATACAAATGGCCAATAAGTGCATTGAAAAAAATGTTCCACATCATTAGCCATCAAGGAAATGTAAATTAAAACCACAATGAGATACCACTTCTCACCCACTAGGATGACTAGAATCAAAAAGTCACATAGTAACAAACGTTGGTGAGAATATGGAAAAGGCAGAACCCTCAGAATACACTAAGGATAGGAAAATGTAAAATGGTGTGTGGTCACTTTAAAAAATGGTCTGGTAGTTCCTTAAACATTTAAAATAGAGTTACCTTATGACCCAGCCAATTCTACTCCTCAGTATGTATACAAATGAAAACATTTATCTGTAGAAAAAACACGTACATAGATGTTTAGAGCAGCATTATTTATTCATAGTAGCCAAAAAGTGGAAATAATCGAAATGCCCACTGGCTGATGAACAAAATGTGGTGTATCCAAAACCAATGGAATTTTAGTTGACCACAAGAAGGAATAAAGCACTGAAAGGCATAAAGCACACAACATGGTACCTGCCACAACGTGGATGAACCTCGAAAACATTATGCTCAGTGAAAGAAACCAGTCACAGGATACCACATATGATCCAATTCATATGAAATGTCCAGGATAGGCCAATATAGAGAGACAGAAAGTAGATTAGCAATTACTTAGGCATGGAGGGTGGATAGAAGGTTAGTAGCTAAAGAGTATGCATTTTATTTCTGAGGTGATGAAAACGTGCTAAAATTGTGGTGATAGTTGCACGCATCTATGAATACAGAAAAACCGCTGAATCGTACATATAAATGGGTGACGTGTAGGATGTGCGACTTACAGCACAATTCTTTTTTCTTTTTAGAGAACTGGTCAAAATCATGAAAAATGAAAACAAAAAGTGGGAGGTGAGTAATATAAATTCCTTGGCACCTCCAGTTGTCTAGGGCAAAGTGGCTGGCATAGCCCAAGAGTGGTCTGAGGAAGAGTAACCATGGCTGGCGCTTGAGAACACACTGAAGATGTGGGAGTAGAGAAAGGGCGAGGTTCATAGAAACGGTAAAAAGAGATCTCAGGGTATGTAAACTGGATCCACTTGAGGAATGTACCTTTCTGTGATCAAGAAGACACAAAATTCTGATTGTCCATAGCTGGGTCCTATGCCCACCCTGAAACTAGACCGAAGAGAGGAGAAGAGGAAGCCTCCAAAGGAAAAGCGAAGTGCCAGCACCGGGAAGGAAAGGGAAGCTGAGCAGCCGCAAGCAAAACATGCCCACTATAAAGAAAACAGGTTTGAGGATTCCATCTCAGGAGTTTTAAAAGTCGAATGGAAAAATCTGCCTCAAAAGTGACTAAGCTTCTTGTACAAGAGGTATGCAGCAGTTGCCTGGGGAGTCTAAATGGATGGCCCTTGTGGTAGGTAGGCAGCTTTAAAAGAAACCCCAATGACTCACTCCCCCTATATCCATGCCCTTGTGTAATTCCCTCTCCTTGACGACAGGCCAGATTTAGTGACTTGCTTCTGGAGAATAAGATGCGGCAGAGATGATGGGAAGTCACTTTCGACAGTAGATGACTTCCATCTTGGGTGCCTTCTCTCCCTTTCTTGACCTCTTGCTCACTTGCTCACTCGCTCTGGAGGGAGCCAGCTGCCAGCTTCTCTGTGGAAACCTTGAGGAAGGAACTGATGTCTCTGGCCAACCGCCAGTGAGCACGCGGGACCTGTCAACAGCCTTCTAAGTGAGCCTCGGAGCAGATCCTTCCCGCCGTGTGGAGCCTCAAGACAAGAGCAGCCTCAGCTGACACCTTGACTATAGTCTCATCAGACACCCTGAGCCAGAGGCAGCCGAGCCTTGTCAGTTTCCTGCCCCAGTCTGTGAGATAATCAGGGTTTGTCCTTTTTAGCTGCTAGGCTTTGGAGTAATTTGTAACACAGAGATAAATAACCAGCACAGCCTCTAAAGCCCCATCTCATCCTAATAGTACATGAGTTTGAGAATCTTATTTTATCCAAGGGATTACTACTGTGGGATGAGTATGTACGTGCATATGCGTGTGAACACGAGCATGTGTTTGTACGTGCTTGCATGTATTTTGAAGGGGAGGCCAGGAAGGTGATGCCTGACATGGAGAAAGGACAATAATTTCAGACTCCAGTCCATTTGGATGTTGATATACCCTGGCTCTACCTAGCAACACACTGCTTGCTGTGAACAGAACTTGCTTCATCTTTCAAAGAGAAGGAAACTGTTGCTGTGACAATGGTCACAAAAGGACTAGGAGCGACCCCTCTTAACCATGTCTCATGCCCTACGAGAGATTGCAGCCAGCGCAGGGTTTGGGCAGGTCAAATGAGCCCCTCCCCCACCAAAATAGTTTAAAGTGTAATCAGCATCACTTAGACTTTTTTTCTGATTAGCATGGGAATGGTCAGAAGCTTCTTGAGGACCATTTATCTCCCTAATGCTATCCTTTGCTCCACAAGAATATGTTAGCCTCCTTTTCTGCCCAGAAATCTACGACTGCCCATGTTAAAGCCATAAATTACGCAGGAAGCTCCTCTGTGCAGAGATCAAACCTGGAACACTACATGGCTTTTATTCATGCCCAAAGCATGCAGCCTGCCTTGTCCTGGAGAGAGGGGCCCTCCCACAGCAGGAGCTACAGAAACACTGTTGACATGATCAGAAGCCTAGTTTTGCTCCTGCTTCCCGCCTGCCCCCAGCAATCAGCCTCTCTCCGATTGTCAGCTCGCAGTTACCCTAAAGGCATTACAATTACAAAAGAACAAGAGCGGGCATCTCAGAGCAGCGAGTAAAGGCCCCTCTGGGATTCTTCTCCTCCGGTGATTCTCAAGTGGCCCCTCCAAAGGGGCAGAAGCCATCACCTTGGTCACCTGAGGCCTCCCAGGTATGGGTTACCAGAAACTGATCCTGAGTTGGTTGGAGGTCATAGTGGAATTAGGAATGCAGGGGTCCAAGAGTTTTTCAGACATACCATTCAGATGGGCATGTGGAGGGGACCACAGCCTAGAACAGTATTCTGTTCTAGCCTTAGCGAGGATGAGCACTGGGTGTTGGTAGATCGTCCAGTTTGGAAAC